>NW_025882356.1:0-1188 GCF_002878395.1 Capsicum annuum
CCAGAGAAGTCGACTCCTCTTACTTTGCCCTTGTCATTGTTATTATCATTTTCGTCACTTCCTTCCTGGGTTTTGGAGGTGGAAGCTCTATGCGAGACAGACCGTCGAAACGAAGAGTTACGAGGAGTGTCAAAGCCGAGGAATTTTAAATCAATCGAGCCATCAGGATGCTGAATAACTCGTTGTATTTGAGATTTTTTAGGATAGGTACGAATGGGTTGGGTGATAGCATCAAAGTGCCATTCATTACTATGGATGACTTCTTCCCAAACCAAGGGCTTGGGGACAAAGACATTGGTTCTGTCTTTATTAGCCTCCATGAGTATGGTAACACCCCTGGGACTTGTGAATCTAGCTTGGGGTGCTAGAGTTGTACCCACTAGCCGATAGTATACTCTATATATTATCGCGATTTCTCTAGTATTATCCTAACTGTTCATGTTTTTTGTTTTAACATTAAGAGTTAAAACATCCATGATGTTAGGATCATTAATGTCTACCGAGAAATTAGGGTAACAATTAAAGTATACCGGGCCGTCGGTTAGGTTACTTTGAATGACTCCTAAGAGTGAGTCGTCAAAATTTAATAGACGAGCATCCCTTAGTATAGCACAGACAGGGATGTCTAGACCTTGTCTAAAGAGCGGCTTAATAGCCACCTGAACAAGTCTGATATGTAGATAATTAAACTGATTTCTAAAGCGGTTTATGTCGAGGTCATTTAAAAGTTTTATAATTTCTAAAGAATTATTGATGGCAACAGTAGACTCAGAGGTCTTAATATTATGTTTTTTGAAAAAACTAAATTTTCCGATTTGATAAATCGTGTTAAAGGACTCTTCTGGAATACTAAAAATACTATCAACTTATCTACATATCGGACTTGTTCAGGTGGCTATTAAGCCGCTCTTTAGACAAGGTCTAGACATCCCTGTCTGTGCTATACTAAGGGATGCTCGTCTATTAAATTTTGACGACTCACTCTTAGGAGTCATTCAAAGTAACCTAACCGACGGCCCGGTATACTTTAATTGTTACCCTAATTTCTCGGTAGACATTAATGATCCTAACATCATGGATGTTTTAACTCTTAATGTTAAAACAAAAAACATGAACAGTAAGGATAATACTAGAGAAATCGCTATAATATACAGAGTATACTATCGGCTAATGGGTACAACTCTAGCA
>NW_025882357.1:0-3317 GCF_002878395.1 Capsicum annuum
CATTTCATTCTGCCCCAAAGTACCAAAAGGATTACATAATAAATTTAGATTACAACTGCAGTTGTCATTTCTTTAGATAACTTCCAGCTAGCTATGTGTTTACAATAGGTTGATACAAGAGTTGAGAGCCTTAAACCTTATGGATACAAGTTGTCAGCTAGCAGCATAAATACAAAAATAAACACTAGTTACAGAAAGTTATAGAAGAATAATGGATACAAGAAAATCAAAGTTACATTACACCGAGCAAAAAATAGTAAAACACACGCTATAGGCATAAACAAGCATTAAATTATCTAAAAACTGAACCACAATTTGTTCATTACATTAGGGATTCCATCTTATAATCCCAAAAAGTTGCAACAAAAATACAGGTTTATAATTTTCACAAAAAAAAAAGAACATCTATTTTCACCATCAAATATTGAACATTCCCTTGTCTTAATACACAGAACATGCCAATATTACATTTTCACTGTTGTGCCTTGCCATTACCCTTTCTCGTCTTAAGTCTATCCACTCTTAATTGCTCCAACTGTCTCCCGGTAATAGATGCATTATCATTCCATAAGAGCCCTTTTGGTGCATACAAGTCACTTGGTTTAACTGAACCTATAGCATCATGAAGAAACTTGATTTGTCTTGATCCAATTGGTTTTGGTTGTTTTTGTCTTTGTAAGATTTTAGACTTGAACTCTGAAACACTTCTTGGCTTCAAAGGTACATATTTTTCAACTTCAAGACCACGATACTCAAAGTACTCGCCAAAGAGGAGCTAACATTGAGTTGATGCGCTTTCTTGACTAGCCTGTGGAGCTGTCAAGGCCACGTCCTCAACTATTGCATGATCTGGGAATCTGGGGGGGCTTGGTTCTACATCTTCTTCATCAATTAGTGTTCTTCGCCTCTTCATTGATTGCTTGCCCTCCATTGGTTGTTTGTCTTTCATTTGTTTCTTACTCTTCAACTGGCCATACTTAGAAGTGCCTTCACCACTCATTTTGTGAAACTAATAAAATAACAACTTAAGCACAAATCTGTAATAATTTTAAAAAAATTAGAACTGACCAATTAAAACAGAAGTTACAGAATGTACCATTGTATTTGTGCACAATATCTATAAACGATAAGAGATCATAATCATACCCTTCCCATTTGCGTTTGCGCACTAACTTTCTTGAATATAGTATTTTTTGCTCTCTTATCCACTCCCCGCCATAGTGAAATACCAAGTCAATTAGCACCATTTTAGATAATCTGAAATCAGTAAGAATCACAAAATAAGATAACACAGAAAAAAAAAGTAATTAAAGCATTTAGGTAATACAAACATGAAGAAATATTTTGTAAACTTAGAACATCTTAGGAAGCATAAATATACTAAAATTTTACTCATATATACTAGCAAAACAAAATGAATAGTTAATAACAAAAGTATCAACACATAAGTAACAAATTTATCATGAAATAGAAAACCCTAATTAACAAATAAACTAGCGTAAATCTAAAATCCAAAACCCTAACAATTAAAGAAAATTAAGTAAAGGAGTTAGACATTCTACTTTGGAAGCTTAACTAGAAACCCTAGTTTGTAAGAAGTTTAAGACAAGAAAGAACAGAAATATGCTTAAATCAAAGCGAATTTTATACCTTTACAGAGATTGTCTCAACAGATCTGAAAATCTTAGATGAGAAACAGGTTTTCCATTGCCAGAACTCTCCTCTCTCGATTGAATGTCTTTCAGTGAGGTTGTGAGGGTGAGAAGAAGTGAAATGTATGTGAGAAAATGTTGTTGTGTATTTGTTTGGGTCAATGCGTGTTGTGGATTTAGGTATGTGAGAAAATGGTATTTGTTTGGTATCATTTGATGTGTCGGGTCGGGTCAGGTTTGGGTTTTTAAAAAAATGGGTCAACTAGTATTATTTGGGTTATTCTGTTAGTTGAGGGATAGATATGTAAAGTTTTATAACGGTGAGGATATATATAACCCCAAAGTATGAAGGAGGGTAAATTTGACCAATTTTTTAAAGTAGAGGGGTATTTTTGACCCTTTCCCTTAAAAATACAAAGATGAGGAATGATATGCAAGATATTTTTAGGAGAAGAAGTTTCAAGCACAACTCAGAGTTAATACTTTAAGGAGATGGAGAAATTGAGGACGATATTATACATTGTATCGAAGTTGTATGGATATGGAGGGGTCTCTCATTCAGTGTCTTGTGGGATAAAAATATGTGATTAGGATTGAAGGTAAGTTTTACAAAGTGGTTATTAGACCAGATATGTTGTTTAGGCTGAGTATTGGTCCGATAAAGAACTTGCACATCTAAAAGATAAGCACAATCGAAATAAGAATATTTAGATGGTGTAGGCACACTATGAGAAATAGAATTAGGAACAAATATATTAGGAACAAAGTGGGAGTTGTTATAAAAATATGTTAAAGGAGCAGAGAATAAGAACTACAAAAGAAAGAAAGTTTGATAGAATATGGAAGTTATTCTTATTTCATGTTTTCTGCACATCTTTCCAAAGATGGTATGGCTATTTATAGCCGTGAAAGATAATAATACAATTAACTTTATATCAATAATTTACTTGTCCACTAACGTAGTTGGCTAAATGCCAATCTACATGGACTCCACTAATATCATAACACTCCCCCTTGAATGTTCATGTAAAGAAAAATTCATTGAATACGCATTTGAGTGGTGCCTCATTAAAAACCTTACCAGAAAAAAATCCAGTGGGATAAAAACCTTGGTTAAGAAAAAAAGAGTACAACGCGTATTCTTACTCCCCCGATGAAGACCCCGATTCAACCGGCTCAGTCTTCGCATCCCAATCCTGTATACCATCTTCTCAAAGGTTGAAGTTGGTAAAGACTTGGTGAACAAATCTGCCGGATTGTCACAGGAATGGATCTGTTGCACATCAATATCACCATTCTTCTGGAGGTCGTGTATGAAGAATAACTTTGGCAAAATGTGTTTCGTTCTATCTCCCATTATAAAGCCTCCTTTTAGTTGAGCTATGCATGCTGCATTATCTTCAAATATGACTGTAGGTACCTTGTGTCACGCCCCAAAATCCCATCGGGCCGGACTGGCACCCGAAGCCGAGAAGGCCCGGGAGAACCCGTTCAAATACCTGTACTTTCACTTATATGTCACCAAAAATTTGGACAGCACTTCGTTCCATATAGAAGGGTCTAATTACCTGTATCAGCACAACACACACAAATATATATATATATATATATATATTTGTTACGTAGCCGTCGGGGCCACCACATATACAAATATAACATCACTAT
>NW_025882358.1:0-1802 GCF_002878395.1 Capsicum annuum
CTTAATAATGCATTCAAGCACACAACTTTCTATATTTATGAATTTAATTCACCTTTAATCTCTATATTACGGTTGTCTATTTGGTCTGATGACATCTTAATTTCTCCAGTAATGCGCTGAAGTTGCTTCATCTTACATTGGTTCCCAGGACTAAACCTATCCCCATATTTGAAATAAAGATGATTACTCTTTCTATATTTATATACTTCAAGACTCACCCTGAACACATTAGGTCTCACATTAGAGGTGTTTGTTCCTTTAGCAACCCCTACACTACAAACATTACTAGCAGGTTTGTACAGAGGATTAGCTTTCTTCAAGACAACCTCTATTGCGTTATTTTACATTCAACCTTGCTTAATTGCAAAGCTCAAGGTAGTCGATCAAAACATCTTAATTGCAAACTTAACCTCCTTCTTTAAAGTCCTCATAAACTAGACAAAAAATAAGCATTATTTAAGGTAAGGTTCCTTATTATTATTTGAGCCTTAAGATCTTCAAATTTGCTCAAAAACTTATCTACACTCCCTATTTGAACCAATTTATTGAACTCTTCCACCACATCCTCCACCGTGACATCTCTAAATTGGCTGCATAATTTAGATTTAAACTCTAACTAGGTCACTAAACCTCTAATTAGGTTCAGTGAAGGTACCAGACTTCAACATCTCCTTATAGATAAAGTGCAACATTCTTAACCTTCTAGTGTTTAGCAATTTTATAGAGATCAAAATATTATTCGTATTTTTGAATTCATACCTTAGGATTATGACCTTCGAAGTTAGATATCTCCCATCTTGATGTAGGTGCTTAATTGCCTTGTCATTGAGCTGGTCGACCTGTATTTCTAGGAATCAGAACCAAGCCATCTCCTAAATTAGGATTTCCTTTACAACTACCATTATTGTGCCTCTACAATCCCACTAATCATTCCAAAATTTGTTCCAATGTTCCTTGGATGCTTGTTTGAATAATTTTCACCTCAGTTTGACTAGCTAATTACTTCACTAACAGTTTGTTGTATAGAAGAATTTTCTCATCCATAAGTTTCAAATGAGTACCCTTCGACATTATTACTCTTTGCAGGTCGTAGAGCTGAACTTGTCTCTAATATCAAATGTTAGAACCTGACCTAATAATTGCACAAATTGAATTAATCAAAGATTATCAAATTATGAAAAGTTTTCTTCTTTATTGATTGAAGAAACTAAAGTACAAAATTGAACAACTAAATGAAAATGAAGCTAGAATTCGCCATTGTTGCACTCCAAGTTGAACTAATACGAAAAAGAAGAAGAAGAAGAAGAAGAAATTGGTAGAGAGAGAAATAGAGCGTGAGAGAACTTGAAGGAGAGGAAATAGGAAAAGGTAGTTAGGTTATCGAAAATTTATTAATGGGCCCTTTCTCTCCCCTCCTGACCTTTTATAGGAACGTAGGGCGTCATGTCAACTGATCTGGGACTTACATCCATTTAATGAGCTTTTAATCTGGGCCATTCATTTATTCCTCTAACTACCTTCAACTAATCTAATTCTAAGGTCATAACATAAATTAAAAATAGTTTATGACCAAACGACTGACGTTGAAGTATTTTCTTATGAAGAATGCTTATGTTTATAAAAATATTTGAGTATATCTCTTATACATTAAATGTTTTTTGCAACAAAAGTTTGAAGTTAAAAAAATATGACCTGATAGTTTATAAATATAAATAATTATTTTTTATAGTTATTTATTAAAAAAAATTAAAACCATGGCTAAAGGGGCAACCTTTTTTGAAGTATCCTGATAATTTTTTTTT
>NW_025882359.1:0-1127 GCF_002878395.1 Capsicum annuum
AACCATCTCAACAGTAATTGGAATTATGTATCAGACTGCAGGCCTCTGTAAAGATTTGTTCAATGAAAAAGTTTGCAGTTAAAGATTTAAGGAGATTGCAAGATTACTCCTCAATGCCAAACTGCCAATCTGCTAATCCTGTTTCTAGACTCTCTCCAAGGAGTTTCATGCACTTAACTTTTTGTTGTTTCCTTGGCAGGCCAATATTACTCGCGCAAATCATATAATGTGAACCATGGGAACCGACTTCAAGTACCAATATTCTCATACATGGTTTCGGAATATAGACAAACTCATTCACTACATAAACCAAGTGAGTTTCCACTTTCATTGCTGTGATTTCCCACAAGACGGATGACTATTTCCTGTGAGTGTCCTTTTATACAAGCATTTTGTCATCATTTTAATTTCAGTATTTAGAGCTTGATGCATATTTTGTATCAGGTATGCAGACCGTATTAATGCTTATTGGACTGGACACTTTACAAGAGATTGTAGCTGTAATGGTGCTTCGGTTCTTTAGCAGTATTGAGATTGATGATTTGAAAGAGAAGTTGAAAATGGCGACGTTGGTTAGTATTAGCAATAGTAGTGGGAAGAAAAGTAAGTCGAAACGAAGAGTTAGCTGTAGCAGTCAAACTCAGGTTAATATGTTACCGGCACCTCATTTGTTCAAAGCTACGGTGAATTCAGTTAAAGAATCGTCACAAAAAAATTGTTCATCATCTCAAGAAGCTCCAGAAGCTTGTTCCATCATCTATTCATTACTTCTCATTCAACTCTTTTCTTCGTATCAGTTTTAACACTGATTTCCTTTTTGTTTCAAGTCTACTGATTTCCTTTTTGTTTCAGGTCTACCTGTAGTTAAAGCTTAAAGTGGTATGGACTGCGTACATCGTACCCTCCCCACACCCCACTATAAGGGAATACACTGTGGGTTTTGTTGTTGTTGTTGTTGTTGTTGTTGTATACGAATAGTGTTGAACAAGGGTGGGGTATTAGTAAAGCTGGGATTAGTTATTCTGAAATTCATCTGTTATCCATTGTTTGATTTAGGGATCGTTTGGTTATTTAATTATGATAAGTCATCTATGTATTGCACAATAGTTTGCTAGCGTGAAATAACA
>NW_025882360.1:0-1044 GCF_002878395.1 Capsicum annuum
CTTATTCAATTCTCTACATGACAAAAGTCGATATTAGAGAAATTATACATGATTCAAAATACTTCTCACTTGGGAAGACACTTCACACCCTTTTAGGGCTAGATTAACACTTCACTGAACATGCTCTATGGCTCAGACTATGAGAGAATTTTGTAGGGTCTTACAAGGACATTGTTGAGTGTTAAAACTTTGCCTGAAGTCATTTTCAAGTATACTTTCCTGTTCCTTCTACTTTTGCAGTAGTAGAGTTAGCCGTGAAGATCTTTTCTTCTCCTTGAGCCGGAGTGAACGTTGAAAACAACACTTTATTAGAACAAATATGGTGTGTGGCACCGGAATCCATCCACCATTCATGAGGATTTTCCACCAAGTTGCGTTCGGAAAGAATGGCACACAGATCATCCATTTCTTTCTTGGACTCAACCACATTTGTTTGGTCCTTTTTCTTGCCTTTCTTAGGGGCCTGACAATCTGTTGATTTGTGGCCAATCTTACCACAGTTGAAGCACTTTCCCTTAAATTTCTTCTTGGGTTGATTGCTTTTATTTCCAGCTTTCTTTCGCATTTTGGAGCTGTAGTCATCTTCTACAATATTTGCTCCATTTATTGTATAATTTTATTTTGACCCTCTTTCCGCAACCTTATTATCTTCTTCAATGTGTAATCTTATGATTAGATCTTTAACAGACATCTCCTTACGTTTGTGTTTCAAATAGTTCTTGAAGTCCTTCCACATAGGTGGTAGCTTCTTTATTATTGCTACTACTTGAAATACTTCATTCACGATCAAACCTACAATAAAGGTTATGTGAATACTAAGAATATTCTTAAATTGTTCAATAAAGGTATTTGTCAAAATCATACCTTTTGCAAGGAGATCATGGATGATCACTTGCAGTTCCTGCACTTGGGAAACAACAGACTTGTTGTCTATCATCCTATATTCTAGGAATCTTGCAATGAAGAACTTTTTAGTTTCGGCATCCTTTATCTTGTACTTTTGTTCTAGGGCTCCCCACAACTCTTTTGCTGTCTTTGTTCCAC
>NW_025882361.1:0-2306 GCF_002878395.1 Capsicum annuum
GTTTTTCTTTAGAATAAAACACCACTCATCATTAGCACATAAGAGAGATTCATTCATTCTCATTGGTATATGTTTAATAAATAGGGACAACTTGTGATAGAATTATACATCCTAAATTGTATTTGTCTTTGAGAGACATTAGCACATAAGAGAGGTTTTCGAGAGATCTTTCACCCAAAAGAGAAGAGAGAAAGAGAGTTCTTTTTGTTGTAGTTTTTACACTCTGACCGTACACCTTAAAATCAAGTTTATTGGCTTATTCAGTGTTGTATAAAGCTAAAGTTTTGACTGTTTTCCTAACCTAGTCCAACACATATGCAAATTATCACGGCTTACTATATTTCTCCTTGTCCTTCGGGTGGATCAAGAGGTTGAGACTTATTGAGGCATCAATGTATTTGGATATTCTTTCTGTGGCCCAATGCAGGGATCTAGATTAAGCTTATATTGATTACTTATTTACACTGTGGCCCTAGAGAAAGAAGGCAAAGGGTGCGTTATAAATTTTATTTTGTTTCCACTAAAATCCTTGTTGCCACTATTCAGGCAAATAGGAAAAACAATAACTATTACAGCCAAGGGTATGAGATAGTGGTCAATAACTTGGGTTGAGAACCATGAAACCTTTAGTTCAAATCTTAGCTAAACATAAAATGTACATTTTTTTTTCTCTATAATCTATTCACATTACCCACCAGCCATAAGAGTTTTAATTGAACCATGTTGGGCTTTCCAATTAGACAAGAGGCTTGTGTTTTAGAGATTATGAAATTACTTGAGAATTTTGAAATTTTAGTCACTCATGAAGGAAATTTGAATCTTGTTTAGAAGTCGATGTTTCAAGATCACCAAAAAGGGATTCATCATTGAATCTAAACGTTTGTTCCTATACATAAAAATGGTTCATTACGAATTTTCATCAATGCTAATGCCAAAACCTTTGTTTGCTTGAGTTTTCTGGATAATCTAACTTTTGTAGTTATACCTGGTGTTTGTGTAATTAAAGTACTCATGGTTACATATTGTTGTATTTCTATGCTCCACCATTAATCAAATGTGAATATTTAGGTTGTAGTTGTGCATTAAGGTAGTGTATTTTACACGATAGGTTATAGTTACACTAAGTATGATCATCAGATTTGAATGTAAGTTCTATATCAATTTTTGAATAGCCATCTGTAAGGCTAGGTTAAGGTGAAAGGAATAAATTGTATGCTATTAACATAATATGTCAAATACTTCTCAGCCCAAGACAACTGTTTCTACTAAAAGTATAGTGCCCTTAGTTGAATTACACATTTCTCCTAAAGTTAGTGTACCTTAATATGGAAGCATATGCATTGTCTGTTTGGTTCTTAAGGTGATTTTTGAGTAGATAATAAGGTCTAAGAATTTTTTAATATGTATTGTGTTGAAGCTTTGCACCTGCATGCCTCTGCTTTTGATTGTTATTGACAAAATCAATGCCGTTAGTTAATTGTACATATGTATTTTCTTAACCTTCTTTTTCTTTTGTATTAACTAAAGTACTGCTGGATGATGCTTCTGAATATTAAAACTAGTCACCTTAATAGACATTGGAATAAACAATGTTGATTTAGATGATCTGATTTGTTAATATCGAATGTACATAGCATTCAATATCTTTCTCTCTGCCTAAGGTTTACATGAATAGATTTTTAGTGATTATCTTACATATTTTGAGATGGTTTTTATCGACACATGACTCTCAGCCTAGAGGTTATTCTCATGGTTACAGCTTGGAGAAGGTTCCTTTCGAAAGTACCAATGGTTTAGAGGCATTGAGTATAATTATCATTGTAATTTCCCTTTCTTTGCTCTTCCTTTCTTCTCGAACTAGATTCTCATTTGCATTACTGGACAATTATTTCTTGAATCTTGTCTCAAACTTAGATTTTACTAATTATACCAAAGATTTCCCAATAATGTTGATAAAATCCACTGCTTTACAGCTTAAAGTGATGAAGAGCAAAATAACCATCTGACCCTGTAGCGATGGGACATCAATGAAGTAGTCACCTCATGTACTGAAGTGCGAAGTGAGGTAGCGGGAAGGGATCATTTCTCTTTCTTTTTATAGGAAAGGGAAAGTTTGAAGGAGAAAAATAAAAAGCAGGAAGCAATCGTGCTATTTTTCTTCAAACACAGGTATTCCTACTCATCCTCCTTTTTCTTTGTGTTCTCCTTCTTTTCCATTGTTCTGCTTCTTTATTACCACTGATGCAACTTCTTTTATTTGCTTTCATCACAGGTTTATCTATTTAGTTAAATTTTTGTTCTGTCTT
>NW_025882362.1:0-2821 GCF_002878395.1 Capsicum annuum
TTTAAATCTCACCGGTGAATTCGGTTCCATTTCACGAAAATGACTACAAAATTACACTACCCTAACAATTAAATATGCAAGAAATGTACTTAACGGTAGCTTTCGAAACGCTAAAATTGACTAAATAACATCTACGAAAACAACAACAACAAATACCAAAAACAATTTCAAGAATCAATAATAGCTAAAGGGGATTATCAAAATCAATTCTTGAATGGTAGAATTGACTAAATAACAGCAAATAAAACAGCAAAAAGTACCAAACACAATTTCAAGAATCAAAAATAGCAAAGGGGCATTATCAAAATCAATTCTTGAATGGTAAAATTGACTAAATAACAGCAAATTAAACAGCAAATAGTACCAAACACAATTTCAAGAATCAAAAATAGCAAAAGGATATTAGCAAAAATTAGTTCTTGAATCATAAAATTGATTAAAATAGAAAATAAAATAGCAAAATGGTATCAGTAAAAAGTTAGTTTTTTATTCATAAAATTAACATTTGAAACATAAAATTGACTAAATAACAGCAAATAAATTAGCAAAAAAGTACTAAAAATAATTTCAAGAATCCAAAATAGCAAAAGGGTATTAGTAAAAATTGGTTCTTGAATCAAATTGGGCAGTATATAGAGATTATAAACAGATAAAGCCTAAAAATTTGAGGAATTTAAAGGGTTAATCAAGAAACCCTTTAAATTTTCTAAATTAAAAAGGAAAAAAAATAAAATTGGAAAATGATTTTTTTTTCCTAAAAAAAAAAAAAGAAAAAAGAGAAATAAGAAGAACGTTCCAGGCACGCGCTAAGATATGCAAGTGGAGGAGACAAGATTGGTTGGTAGGAAGCATTTTTTAAATTTATTTTTTTATTTTTCACTCGCATTATGACCCGACTAAATTTAAGCTCATAAAATTCATTTTTGGATGTCACTCCCAACATGATTTTTCACATTTTCGAGATTGACTCTGGAACATCTAGCTAAGTGTGAAACTCGAATTTGAGACTTTTAGTAAGGAATTTCGATTATTCTATCATAACTCATCGAACTTGAAACTTCTGGTTAAGCATGAAACTTGAACACAAAATTTTTGATTAAAAATGAAGAAATTTCAACCATCCTATCATATAAATCATCGAACTTAGAACTTTTGGTTAAGCGTGAGACTCGAACACGAGAATTTTGATAAAAGCTAAGGAATTCAACCATCCTACGACAAATTATCGAACCTGAAACTTCTGGTTAGCCGTGAGACTCGAATGCGTGACTGTTTGATTAAATATGAAGGAATCTCAGTCAGCCTACCATAACCCATCGAACTTGGAACTTCTGGTTAAGCGTGAGATTCAAACACGACATATTTGATTAAAAATGAAGAAATCCTAACCATCATATTATACAACACATCAAACATAGAACTTCTGGTTAAGTGTGAGACTCAAACACGAGATTTTTTATAAAAGAAGAGGGAATGCAACCATCCTACCATAAATTATCGAACCTGAAACTTCTGGTTAATTGTGAGACTCAAATGTGTGACTTTTGATTAAAGATGAAGGAATCTCAACCGGTTTATCATAACTAATGGTGGAGCCACTTTTGCTCCAAGGTTCATCCAAACCCCTTTGGATTGAATATTATACTATATTTATACTTTTTTACATGGTTAAAAATATTTTTTATGCATATATAGTAGATTTGAACCCCCTTCGACTAGTTTGTATATGTACTTTTGAACCTTCTCAATGAAAATCCTGACTCCGCCACCGATCATAACCCATCAAACCTGAAACTTTTGGTTAAGCGTGAGACTCGAACACAAGGTTTTTGATTAAATATGAAGGGTTTTCGACCATCCTATCATAACTCCTCGAATATGAAACGTTTGATTAAAGATGAAGAAATCTCACCAATTTTATCATTCAACTCATCGAGCGTAGAACTTCTTGTTAAGCGTGAGACTCGAACACAAGATTTTTGATAAAATATGAAGGAATTAAACCATCCTAATTCCTACCACAATTTATCAAACCTGAAACTTCTGGTTAATCGTGAGACTCGAACGCATGACTTTTTGATTAAAGATGAAGGAATCTCAACCAACCTACTAGAACCTATTGAACCTGCAACTTCTGATTAAGCGTGAGACTCGAATACAAAACTTTTGATTAAAGACGAAGAAATCTTAATCATCCTATCATAAAACTCATCGAACTTAGAACTTTTGGTTAAGCGTGGACTCGAACACAAGATTTTTGATAAAAGATGAAGGAATTCAACCATCCTACCACAAATTATCGAACCTGAAACTTCTAGTTAATCGTGAGACTCGAACGCGTGACTTTTTGATTAAAGACGAAGGACTCTCAACCAATCTTCCATAACCCATCGAGCCTGGAACTTTTCATTAAGCGTGAGACTCGAATACTAAACTTTCGATTAAAGATGAAGAAATTTCAACCAGCCTAACCATAAACCATCGAACTCGGAACTTCTTGTTAATCATGAGACTCGAATGCGTGACTTTTTTATTAAAGATGAAGGAATCTCAACTAGTCTATCATAACCCATCGAACCTGAAACTTTGGTTAAGCGTGAGACTTGAACACAAGGCTTTTGATTAAAGATGAAGGGTTCTCAACCATCATGCCTTAACTTATCGAACCTGAAACTTCTGGTTAAGCATGAAACTCAAACTCAAGACTTTTAATTAAAGATAAATGAATCTCAATCATCCACCATCATATATATAACTCATTTTTGCCTCCGTAAAAAATATCAAGAATCAAAGAGAACCTCCAGATTGTTAATCCATAGAG
>NW_025882363.1:0-1263 GCF_002878395.1 Capsicum annuum
TCGTGAATATAAACGTGAATATAATAGAGTAAGATCAGAGGATATTATAAAAGAAAGGATTAAACAACTTACAAGTTTATTAAAACTTCAACGAAAACATTACAAAAGGGCTTTACAAGAGATAGGGCAATAGAGAATTTCTAGAGTTCGGAAATTATCTGATGCCTTCTCCTAGATTACCAGTTGCCTTATATAGACAAGCAAGAACTATATTATACATCTGGTGTATACATTTGTAAGGCTTAGATTTAATTTCTAAAAGTAGATGCTTTTTGAAAAGCTGTTTAGAGGGCTCTCAGGGCAGTGTCTTTTCTCTTTGGAAAAGCATTGGATTCCTTTAGCGGGGCCTTGTGTCAGGATAGTGGCTGTCTTTTCTCCTTTGGAAAAGCAAGTAGATGGTGGCTGTCTTTTCTCCTTTGGAAAAGCAAGTAGCTTTTGGATTCTTATTATGAATAGTAAATTGCCCTTTCAAGTGTAATTCCGGTTCTTTGAACCTCTACCTTTAAGGGCATTTCCCTATTCTTAATAGGGGTCCAAATAGGCCATAGCTATTCCTTTAGGATTAAGCATATCGCCATTATTGTCACTACTCCTGGTTGAGGAGGCTTCGTCCAGAAGTTGTAGGATTTCTTCCTCATTGGCGTCGTGGCTTTCCATATCCTGTAAAGCCTTTTTTAATTTCTCCTTGAGGGCCTTCTTACTGTAGGAAGCCGAGGTTGAAGAAGTGACTGTTGATTTCTCCTTGTCTGGAGTTTTCGAGGCTGCTGGCTTTGGAGTCCAACCTTTGACTCTTATCTCTTTGGATAAGTATTTGATACGATGTTGTTCGCCTTTAGCAAAGTTCCATGAAATAATATAAGAAACTCGCTTTTTGATAAAGAATTTACACATCTGAATGTGCTCGGGGAGGGTTGCACACCCTTCTTTAGTGCAAAAATCTGTAAACCGGTTAAGGAATTGTTGAGGAAGAATTTCTTTAATTCCTCCAAAGTAGATCCACCATTCATAAAACCACCTAGGGATGATGGCTTCTACCATTGCTGGACAGTATTTGATAAACCAAGTGTGGCCTGGTCTGACATATAGAAAATTAAACCATGCCGACTTATAGTCGTACTAATTATAAGTTTGTGGCCTATGCGGCATAGATAATGCAATTGGGGTGTGCAGGTGATCTGCAAACCAGTTGAAAGGAGTGAGTATCCTTTTAATAGTAAATCTCGAATAATCAATGTAATCCGGATTTCTTTCGTTCATAGAATG
>NW_025882364.1:0-5720 GCF_002878395.1 Capsicum annuum
AGTGGGAATACACTGGGTTTGTTGTTGTTGTTGTTGTTGTACTTTATGTTCAGGACACTACTGAAAAATGGGACTTTACTTTCTGTTCAGCACCCTTTTGGAAAATGGAAATTTACATTATGTTCAGGACCCTCCTGAAAAATTGAATTTTAATTTCTGATTAGGACCCTCTTGAAAAATGGGATATCACTTTATGTTCAGAACCCTCCTGAAAAATGAGACTTTACTTTCTGTTCGAGACCCTCCTGAAAAAAAAGAAATTTACTCTGTTCCGAACCCTCTTGGAAAATGAGATTTTACTTTCCATTCAGGACCTTCCTGTAAATGGGACTTTACTTTTTGTTCAGGACTCTTCTGAAAAATGGTATTTTACTTTGTATACAGGACCCTCCTGAAAATGGGATTTTACTTACTGTTCAGGACACTACTAAAAAATTAAATTTTTGACTTTCTGTTCATGACCCACCAGATAAATGGGATTTTACTTTATTATCAGGACTTTCCATAAAAATGGGATTTTACTTTTAGTTCAGGACCCTCCTGAAAAATGAGATTTTACTTTCTATTCAGGACCTTCCTAAAAAATTGGATTTTACTTTTTGTTTAGGATCCTCCTAAAAAATGGGATTTTACTTTCTCTACAGGACCCTCCTGATAAATGGGATTTTATTTTCTATCCTGGACCCTCCTGAAAAATGCGATTTAACTTTCTGTTCAGGACACTCCTTAAAAATGGGACTTTACTTACTGTTCAGCATACTCCTAAAAAATTGGATTTCACTTTCTGTTCATGACCCACCTGATAAATGGGATTTTACTTTCTTATCAGCACCTTCCTGAAAAATGAGATTTTACTTTCTGTTTAGGACCTTCCTAAAAAATGGGATTTTACTTTCTATTCAAAACCTTTCAAAAAATAGGAGTTTACTTTCTGTTCAGGACCCTCCTAAAAAATGGGACTTTGTTTTCTGTTTAGGACCCTCCTGAAAAATGGGATTTTATTTTTGGTTCAGGATACTCATGAAAAATGGGACTTTACTTTCTGTTCAAGACCTTGCTGAAATATAGGATTTTACATTCTGTTCAGGACCCTCCTGGAAAATAGGAATTTACTTTCTGCGCAACACCTTCCTTAAATATGGAACTTTACTTTCTATTCAGGACCCTCCTGAAAAATAAAATTTTACTTGTGTTTAGGTTCCTCTTGAAAAAAGGGATTTTACTTTTTATTCGGGACCCATCTAATAAATGGGATTTTACTTTCTGTCCAGGATCCTTCTAAAAAATGGGACTTTACTTTCTGTCCAAGACCTTCCTGGAAAATGAGACTTTACTTTCTGTTCAGGACACTCCTATAAATAGAAATTTACTATCTGTTCAGGACCCTCCTGAAAAAGGGATTTTACTTTCTGTTCAGTACTCTCTTGAAAAATGGGATTTTACTTTCTGCTTTGGACCCTCATGAAAATTGGGACTTTACTACTGTTCTGGAACCACCTGAAAATAGGACTTTACTTTTGATCAGGACTCTCTTAAAAAATGGTATTTTACTTTTTGTTCAGGAACCTCCTAAAAAATGGGATTTACTCACTGTTTACGACACTCCAGAAATATAGACTTTTACTTTCTGTTCATGAACCTCTTGATAAATGGGATTTAACTTTCTTTTCAGGACCCTCCTGAAAAATGGGATTTTACTTTCTATTCAAAACCCACCGAAAAATTGGACTTTACTTTCTGTTCAGGACCCTTCTAAAAAGTGGGACTTTATTTTCTGTTCAGGATCCTCCTGAAAATTTGGACTTTATTTTCTGTTCAGGACCCTCTTACAAAATGAGACTCTACTTTTTGTTCTGGAACCTCCTGAACACTAGGATTTTACATTTTGTTCAGGACTCTCCTGGAAAATAGGAATTTGCTTTCAGCTCTGGACCCTCCTGAAAAATGAGACTTTCCTTTCTATTCAGGACCCTCTTAAAAAAGAAGATTTTACTTTTTGTTCAGGACCCTCTTTAAAAGTGGGACTTTACTTTATGTTCAGGACAATCATGAAAAATAGGACTTTACTTTCTGTTCAACACCCTCCTGGGAAATGGCAATTTACATTATGTTCTGGACCCTCCTGAAAAATAGAACTTTAATTTCTGATCAGGACCCTCCTGAAAAATGGGATATCACTTTTTGTTCAGGACCCTCCTAAAAAATGAGACTTTACTTTCTGTTCGAGACCCTCTCGAAGAAAAAGGGAATTTACTCTGTTCAAAACCCTCTTGGAAAATGTGATTTTACTTTTTATTCAGGACCTTCCTGAAAATGGGACTTTACTTTTTGTTCAGGACTCTCCTGAAAAATGGTATTTTACTTTGTATATAGGACCCTCCTGAAAATGGGATTTTACTTACTGTTTAGGACACTCCTAAAAAATTAGATTTTTGACTTTCTGTTCATGACCCACCTGATAAATGAGATTTTACTTTCTTTTCAGCAACTTCCTGAAAAATGGGATTTTACTTTCAGTTCAGGACCCTCCTGAAAAATGGGATTTTACTTTCTATTCAGGACCTTCCTAAAAAAAGGGATTTTACTCTTTGTTTAGGACCCACCTGAAAAATGGGATTTTACTTTCTATACAGGACCCTCTTGATAAATGGGATTTTATTTTCTATCCTGGACCCTCCTGAAAAATGCGATTTTACTTTCTGTTCAGAACCCTTCTTACAAATGGGACTTTACTGTAGTTCAGGACCATCCTGAAAATGGGACTATACTTTTGTTCAGGACTCTTTTGAAAAATGATATTTTACTTTTTCTTTAGAATCCTCTTAAAAAATGGGATTTTACTTACTGTTCAGCACACTCCTAAGAAATTGGATTTCACTTTCTTTTCATGACCCACCTGATAAATGGGATTTTATTTTCTTTTTTGGACCTTCATGAAAAATGGGATTTTACTTTCTGTTTAGGACACTCCTGAAAAATGAGATTTTACTTTCTATTCAAAACCTTCTAAAAAATGGGACACTCCTGAAAAATGGGATTTAACCTTCTGTTCAAGACCCTCCTGAAATAAGCGAATTTACTTCCTGTTCCGGATGCTCCTGAAATGGAATTTTACCATCTGTTTAGGACCCACATGTAAAATAGGATTTTCCCTTCTGTTCAGGACCCACCCTAAAAAATTAGATTTTACCTTCTATTCAGGACCTTCATGAAAAATGGGATTTCACGCTATGTTCAGGACCCTTCTGATAAAAGGGATTTTACTTTCTATTCAGAATCCTCCTTAAAAATAGGATTACTTTATATTCAGAACCCTCCTAAAAAATGGGACTTTACTTTATGTTCAGGACCCTCCTGAAAAATGGGACTTTACTTTCTGTTCAGGACCCTCCTGAAAATGGGATTTTACGTTTTTGTTCAGGACCCTCCTAAAAAATGGGATTTTACTTTTTATTCATCATCCTTATTAAAAATAGGATTAATTTCTGTATAGAACCCTCCGGAAAAATGGGACTTTACTTTATGTTCAGGACCCTCCTGAAAAATAGGACTTTACTTTCTGTTCAGGGCCCTCCTAAAATTGGAATTTTACTTTTTGTTCATGATTCTCCTGAAAAATAGGATTTTACTTTATGTCCAGGACCCTCCTAAAAAATGGGACTTTACTTTCTATTCAGGACTCTCCTGAAAAATGGGACATTACTTTCTGTTCAGGACCCTCATCGAAAATTCAAATTTACACTTTGTTCAGGACCTTCCTGAAAAATGGAATTTTACCTTCTGTTCAGGACTCTCCTAAAAAATGGGATATCACTTTATGTTCATGACCCTCCAGAAAAATTATTCTTTACTTTCTGTTCTGGACCCCCCTAAAAAATGGGATTTTACTTTATATTCAGGACACTCCTGAAGGATAGGATTTTACTTTTTGATCAGGACCCTCCTGAGAAATAGGATTTTACTTTAAATACAGGACCCTCCTGAAATATGGAATTTTACTTTCTGTTCAGTACCTTCTTAAATAATGGGATTTTACTTTCTGCTTTGGACCCTTCTGAAAAATGGGTCTTTATTTTCTGTTCAGGACCCTCTTAAAAAATGAGACTTTACTTTTTGTTTAGGAACCTCCTGAAAAATATGATTTTACATTTTGATCAGGACCCTCCTGGAAAATGGGAATTTACTTTCTGCTTTAGACCCTCCTGAAAAATGAGACTTTACTTTCTATTCAGGACTCTCTTGAAAAATAGGATTTTACTTTATGTTCAGGACACTCTTGAAAAATGGGACTTTACTTTATGTTCAGGACACTCCTTAAAAATGGGACTTTACTTTCTATTCAGGACCCTCTTGAAAAAGAGGATTTTACTTTATGTTCAGGACTATCTTTAAAAAGGGAACTTTACTTTATGCTCAGGACAATCATGAAAAATGGGACTTTACTTTCTGTTCAACACTCTCTTGGAAGATGGAAATTTACATTATGTTCAGGACCATCCTGAAAAATAGAATTTTATCTTCTATTCAGGACCCTCCTGAAAAATGGGATATCACTTTATGTTCAGAACCCTCCTAAAAAATTCGACTTTACGTTCTGTACGAAACCCTCCTGAAAAAAAGGGAATTTACTCTATTTAAAACCCACCTGGAAAATGGGATTTTACTTTCTATTCAGGACCTTCTTGAAAATAGGACTTTACTTTTTGTTCAGGACTCTCCTAAAAAATGGTATTTTACTTTGTATACAGGACCCTCCTAAAAATGGGATTTTACTTACTGTTCAGGACACTCCTAAAAATTTAGATTTTTAACTTTTTGTTCATGACCCACCTGATAACTGGGATTTTACTTTCTTTTTAGGACCTTACTGAAAAATGGGATTTTATTTTCAGTTCAGGACCCTCCTGAAAGATGGGATTTTACTTTCTATTCAGGACCTTCCTAAAAAATGAGATTTTACTTTTTGTTTAGGACCCTCCTGAAAAATGAGATTTTACTTTCAATACAGGACCCTCCTTATAAATGGGATTTTATTTTCTATCCTGGACCCTCCTAAAAAAATGCAATTTTACTTTCTTTAAAACACCCTTCTTAAAAATAGGACTTCACTTTAGTTCAGGACCATCCTGAAAATGGGACTTTACTTTTGTTCAGGACTCTCCTGAAAAATGGTATTTTACTTTTTCTTCAGAGCCCTCCTGAAAAATGGGATTTTACTTACTGTTCAGCACACTCCTTAAAAATTAGATTTCACTTTCTGTTTATGACCCACATGATAAATGGGATTTTACTATCTTTTCAGGACCTTCCTGAAAAATGGGATTTTACTTTCTGTTTAGGACCCTCTTGAAAAATAGGATTTAACTTTCTATTCAAAACCTTTCAAAAAATAGAATTTCACTTTCTGTTCATCAACCTCCTGATAAATGGGATTTTACTTTCTTTTTAGGACCCTCCTGAAAAATGAGATTTAACTTTCTGGTCAGGACCCTCTTGAAAAATTGGATTTTACTTTCTATTCAAAACCCTCCAAAAATGGGACTCTACTTTCGGTTCAGCACCCTCCTGAAAAGAGGGACTTTGTTTTCTATTCAGGATCCTCCTGAAAAATAGGACATTATTTTCTGTTCAGGACCCTCTTGAATAATGAGACTATACTTTTTGTTCAGTTCCATCCTGAAAAATAGGATTTTACATTTGGTTCAGGACCCTCTTGGGAA
>NW_025882365.1:0-1067 GCF_002878395.1 Capsicum annuum
TTATCTCTTTGAAATTTGTCATGTTTCTAATCTTTATCTTTTTTTTTTTTTGCATGTGAACTCGGAGTTTGGGAGTCCCGCAACGGGACTCGTTTCGATCAGATTAATCGCAACTAGGATTGCAGAACCTCGGAATCCCGCAAATTAGGAGTCTAAGCTCCTAACCGAAATTCTTATTCTTTGTCATCTTTGATTTAATTTATATTGAGTTACATTTTAGAATAATTACTAACTCTTATTGTTAAGTTTGTTTGAGGTAGATTTGAGTGATTATAGAATCTGAGCTACTCTAACATCTATTGACCCTCTTAGCCATGATTTGAGCATCACGTAATTCGCAAATATCTCGTGTTTGTTATTAGATTAAAATATGCTTTACCATACTCCGCCAATCTGTTGAAAAACTCTTCACAAGTATTTTAAGTGAGACTAGTATAGTAACCTTCATATTTTCTTTAAACAATATGTAGCAAAATATAAAACGAAGTTTCCGTGTTAACATGATCGAGAAATAAGTCGCTAGATCTGAGATTTTCAAGAGAGTTCGCCACTTATTTTAACTTATTTTCAATAAATAATTCTAAAATTTTTACGTTATTTTTTTTAACAACACTCAAGCCTTCAGATTTCAAAGTATAAGTAAGGCAAGGTATATGAATTCACCCGCTATCACATACAAGGTATATTATTATAAATATCATTATAGTAGTTATTTTATCATACATTACTATCACCACTATTATTTACACTACCATTAGTATTAATTATCATCATCATCTCAACTTCGCTATACCTATGCATTGTCATTATCTATCACTTATTTTCAATCTAAATCCATTTGAGTAAAATTTTTACATCTATTCATATTTTTGAATATTCACATTTTGTCTTAAATAAATTATTCATGCTTTGAAACATTCTTACATACCTTATTTACCTATTTAACTCCATGCATCTAAAATGATAAAGTTTCTTTAAAGATTATTTTTCACATTTTTAATATCTACGTAACATATATACAATAATTACATTACTTCCTTGATATGTGGTAGCGTCGCATTTATTAT
>NW_025882366.1:0-1745 GCF_002878395.1 Capsicum annuum
TTGAAAAATAGAGTAGAGCACACTTTCCGTGCAATAGGTACGACGTGATGACCACAAACATCGCCGAGTCGCTCAACTCGATTTTGATGGATGAATAGGAGTACCCCGTGTTGTACATATTCAATTCAATTGCTAAAAAATTTGGTGAAAAGTTTAGGGAGCGACATGGATTTGTCGGTGGTAAAGAGAACATATTTGTTCCTTCTGCGGAAAGGATCCTAAGGGATAATAAGAGTGCGAGCGATTCCTTGTATGTGGGTAATCCAAACGGGGTTCTCGACGAGTATATGGTGTTCAGCAACGATGTTACTGCCAAGGTCAATATCTTGGAGAGGAGCTGTTCTTGTCGAAAATTTGACTTGGTGAAAATATCGTGCGAACACGCATGGCAGCTTTACGAGCAAAGTACGACGATAGCGAATATTATGGTAACTCCATCTACGAATACTCTTCGCTAATTTATAAAGCTGAAAGTTACCTCCTCGCATACTCGAAAGCAATTAACGTGGTCCCTCCGGAGGTTGAATGGACTGTGCCACAGGAATTGGTAGACACCAAAATTTCTCCACCCCGTATGATCTCAAACTCGGAAGGAAGAAAGTCAAACGCATTAAGGGCATCGGTGAGACATTCAAGTCCAAAAGGAGGAATAGGTGTTCAATGTGCAAGAAATCCGAACACAAAATAACCACGTGTTGAATGGGCATCAAATCATAAATAGGCTTTTTTTTACATTCAGTTGTAAAGCTACTATTTTGGGGGATGAATGTGCATTTCTGTAGATTTTAACGTTCAGTTATTATAGACCTAAACCTTTGTCTAGATAGACTATCTATCGTCTGCGGTATATATAATATATGGTCTATAAAATATTATGTATTGATTATATTATTGCTGATCTAACACGTTATGTTGGTCATTTTCTCGGCTTATCTCTCCAATCGATGTAATGAATCATTATTTCCCTTGTTTTCCGTTCCCATTTATTAAAAAGCTGCATAAAACATCTCTTCACGAGGAAAAACAACTGGTATACATATACAAAATATTTTCTCTTATCAAACACGTCGACCTACCTTTGGGTGGATATATGAACGAATGCAATCTACAGGTCTATAAGTACAAGCCCTCTTTCTACGCAACCCTTCAGTATTCCCTAAACCGAAAATATCAGAAATTGTCTCTTGTTCTTCTTCTTCACCCAAATCAAAATAATGTCTCCAAGAAGGATACCCTTACGCCCCATCAGACGTGTTCCTCCGAGGCACTATGACCTCCTCCTCCTAAGAAATGATTTGGATCGGCTTTTCTATGGGTTGGGTCAAGACCGCATCTACCTGGAGCGGGAGCTCCATCGAATTGCTCGTTTCTTGAGGGAAATTCTGGAAAGGCTCGGAATGGAAGGCCTTGACTACATCACTCCCCCACCATCCCTATAATTTAGTTTAAATATTTTATTTTAGTATATGTTTTAAAGTTTTTTTGATTTGTTCATTGCTGAAGAAACTTTCTTTGTAGGATCTTGCTAGAAGAAAGCTTATTCCATTTCCCCCTTTTTGATGTAAATTTTATTATGTAATGCAATGAACAATTTTAATACAACTATGTTTCAGTTTCTTTTAACATTGTGTGTTTGTCATCTTTCTTTTGATCCCTTGTTTGAAAACTCGAATCAAATATGTCTGCCTTTTCAAGTTACAGTATTGTGGCTTGACTAATTTCCTGAAGAGTAAAATCTAATGTTT
>NW_025882367.1:0-1620 GCF_002878395.1 Capsicum annuum
GGGTTTATCCATACCAAATTGCTCGCAAAAGTCCCCTAATTGGGATTTTTCTCTGAGCTTAATCTGTCTAGCTAATTTCAACTCGTTACAGAGGGCTAAGCCTTCTTGAGTACAAGCTATAATAAGCTGACCATAAGACTTTTCTGAATACTGGACTTCTCCATAAGATCCTCGAAGGGTTTTTCTAACTCTTTCAGCAAATAAGGGTGGAAGGCCATCAATGAATTTAGCTTTCCAATGGTCATACTTACTTTTGGATAAATCCATAACCCTACTAAGAAAGGTGTCTTTATACCATCGGAATTCACCTAAGTGTCTACATTTTAACCCATTAAGCAGAGTTCTAATATTTTCATATTGATTGGTAAATCTTCCTCCAAAATGTTCAATAATTGTCAGCATAAGGGTATAGACAGCATTCGAACGTCCTGCCCAAAGAGGTCGCCCTAGATTGTCTTTTCCGGGTTGATCATTGGTGGCGTTAAAAATAGCCTCGCGTTTAGTATCATCAAGGAAATTATCCCACCAGCCTCAAAGTTGGCCAGTAAATCCCGCAACAATCATTTTACAAATTGTTTGGTCAGTACGATTGGCCCCATTTTCTGGTGAAGTAGTGGCTGTGGCAATAGTAGCATACATGGACATTCGATGAATAAGAATAGAGATTTTTCGGTCAGATAATCCGTCAATATTCCGTTCATAAATGGCTTCTCCACTATAAGAAGTATTTGTCTGATTCCATTCACTTTCCTCTATCAGAACATCTTGAGGAGTTGGGCATGGATAATATGCAGTAGACATACGGGGAATATCAGCATACTTCTTGCCAGGTTGTTTTTTAATCATTCCTTTGAGCTTATTAAGCTCGGAAGAGATTATAATGCCAGGATTTTCAGCAGAATTAATATTCTCAGCAAAATTGGACTCAAGATTTTGTACAAAATCATCAAAAATATTAAGGGGTTGAATGTTTAAACGAGAGAATTTTTTATCTAAGAGTTTTCTAATTGGTCTAATTGAGAAACCTTTTCAAATCCGTCTATTTCAGAAGGTCCTTGAATACAAGGTTTTGATAGAATATATTCGTCTTTATCAATGATTTTGGAAGTAGAAGGAATGTTAGAGGAATTCATCTGAGAGCTAAGTTTGTTGACTAACTCGATTAATTCGTCTAGTTTTTTTATTAAGAGAGGAAATGTGTTCGCCTAAAACCTTAACATAAAGACTTAAATAATTATTTTGGGCGATAAGGTTATTTATTTCAGAAACAGTAATTTTTCCCACATCTTCACTGACAAATTTTTGAAAAGCAGAAAAAGTCATGCCAGTATATTGGGTAATATAAAGGAAGACTGAGGAGGGAAGGGTGCTTGAGTAATTGATCCATCAGAATTTTGATAAGATCTTTCGATTATTTTGACATAGGACGGTAAATATGCAGACATGAACCATGGGACAAAAAAAATAATTTTATTATGTAAAGCACAAATTTCATAGAATTCTTCTGAAATATTTTTTAATTCATCAGGAGTATAAGTTTCAAAAAACCATGTCCTAAAGGTTTTCCATTTTGTAGAAAAAAATTCTTTCTGAATATATTTTCTTGCCTGAGAACCAGGA
>NW_025882368.1:0-1006 GCF_002878395.1 Capsicum annuum
CATGATCATTCATTAAAACACAGTTCAGACCACCCCAACATGCAGATTGTACAAGAGATTTCATGTTCTGAAAGCATAAGTCAAAACTATGCAAGAATTCTTCAAACATCTGGTGGTCATGTGCTTTTGGATAAATTATGCACTCTTTCATTATATGTATATTCAACATTTTTCAACATGCTCAACCCTCCCTTTTTATTCAAAAATCATATTCACGTCATAGTTTAAATCAAGACTTTTCGTATCATACTATTCAAGATGCTTTTCAAACCAATCCATATCATATGAAAAATGGGAAAATTCATATCAAGAGAGGGATTTCATGTGAGTCATTCTCTCAATTCAAATTCCAACTTAAAACACATACATACATATTTATAAGATTTCAAATCACTTAGGGGAAAGGCCTAAAGGCCAAAGCAATGTCATCAAAACTTCAAAAACATACTAGAAATTATAAATTCAAACCCCTTTTCTTAAAAATCATGATTTCTATGCCCATGAATTTTTAGGAAAACCCCATGTACCTTTTAAATGAATTTGGTGGGTAATTCTTGAAGCCTACCATTTGGGTATTCCAAATCCTCGATCAATTTTTAAAACGTGCGGTGAATCTTGAGTTTCTTGATATTGTTGTTTGAAACCCTAGAGAGAGCTATTGATAATTTTGATGAAAAATAAGGTTATGTTGCTCAGACATATCATAAATCTATTGTTTGGATGGTTTAAGAGGCTTGGGGAAAGTCAAAAATACCCCTTTTAATTTCTTGATGGAGCTAGAACAAAAAACATAACTGGGTGCCCAATTTCATAGGGCACCACGATGCGCTACAGTCGCGGTGGCTGACTGGAAACTGATGAATGATACTTTGATAGACTCCACAATGCGGAGCCATCTGATAATACTCAAATTACACCTCTCGTATAAGAATGTAAGCGCATTGTCAATATAAAACGCAACTAGGTTGGGGTCACCTCAGGGTATTCTTTATGAATTTAAGTTGTC
>NW_025882369.1:0-1942 GCF_002878395.1 Capsicum annuum
ACTAAATTAAATTTTTTATCTAATTTTAATCAAAATCTTAATATTTAGGTCTCATCCGTTATTAATATTTATTATTTACTATTTTATATTATCCAAGTTCTTACAATTTTATCCTATTTTATTTAATTCATTACAATTTTAGCCAATTTATTACAATCATAGTCAATTTGTAATTCAATTTTTAAATTTTAGTCAAATCATAATTAAATTCTCAACCTCTAGATCTCAACCGTTGCTGATACCCAATTTTGACCACCCGATACTACATTTAGGCTGCTATTTTAACAAAATTACTAATTTTTTAAATATTATTATTTTTTGCACATTTTTTTTCTTGCATCAAATAGATTATTGACATGTCACATTCGTGATTTAAATATATATAAATTATTTTATTAATTTTTGATGTCATTTTACGATTTATTAATTCAAATACAATATTTTACATAATTTTATTAATTAAATTACTTTTTCACGTAATTGTGCGCACTCACATTTTTTCCAAATACACTATCTAAGTTTTCTATTATTTAATACTATTTATTGATATTATTATTTTTATTATTATTTATTAGCATATATATTGTTATTATTTATTATTTATATTATTATTATTTAAATTATTGTTATTTAATTATTATTACCATTATTTATTATTATTATTATTATTATTATTATTATTACATATTTAAATAATAGCCTAATTAAAATTACCTTGCCTAATTCATTTATGTTTTAATCTAATTTTATTCAATTTCTAACAATTATAGCCTACTCTACTCAGTCCATTACAATCTTAATCCAATTTCTTGCAATTCTAGCCATTTGTTACAATCTTAGCCTAATTGCTTACAATCCTAGCCACATTCTAACCTCCTATAATCTTAAAATCCTAGTAGTTGATCAAAATTGATCTAACGGCTGAGGTTTGATCTGCCTCTTTCCTTATTAAAAACAACCTAACCCTAATCCCTAATTTCTAAAAAATTTTAAAAAAAGGCAGCCTCCCTTGGTCTCTCTCTCTAGACTCTCTCCCTCTTACCTCCCCCATCAACGATAACAGCGCCATCGCCAGCGCCGCTCCAACACCACCACGAGGTTCCCTTCGTCCTCCTCCTTCTCCGCTTCAACGCCGTCACTGGTGCCGTCCTTCCGTTCCAACAAAACAGCCTCCACCGACACCTCTCTCCCTTTTGCGCTGCTCCACTTCTGACCAGACCTCACCAGTCATGGCGTCACCCCTCCAGCGCTGCAGCCACTACCATCTTCAATGGCGAGCCAACCCAGCGTCGCCGCTAGCTTCTTCTGTCCGTCCCCATGCCTCCATCAACGGCGAACCAGCCATGGAGCCCGTTTCTCATAAAAAATAATGGATTCTGAGAGAATCAGTCTCAGGTTTGCTATTTCATTCAAACTCGTACTTCTTTATATATTTTCTCTTGTGAACGATCCTATTGAGATCTAATTGTGAGTTTTGAGTTAAATCCTCCAATTTTTGTTTGTCGTTATGTGCCTAAACTAGCATTGTGGGAGAAATCTCAAAAATTCGTGACACTTGCGCTATCATTTTGATTAGATTGTTTTGAATGCATGTTTATTTATATCTGTTAACTAACATATATTTCCATTCCTCTTCTTTTTAAATGATCAAATCCGCTGGATTTTGATTGTTAATCCCCTATTCTAATTTCAAGTTTGTTTATATTCATATATCGACATATATAAAAGTTGTATTTTTGTATGATTTTTGTTTGCCCTAAGCTATGACTTGTGGATTCCTGAACTGTTACTGTAATAGTATTTAGTTCAACGTGTAATCTTGATTTCTACATGTATAGGTGATTTTTTGTACTTAGTTGAGTTGTTCGTAATTATTTGAATAATATTGAACCTGATTGTATGCAAATTAAGGAGTAATCTCCTTATATCATCCACCTTCTCC
>NW_025882370.1:0-2870 GCF_002878395.1 Capsicum annuum
AACCGGACTAGTAGGGGTAGGGGTATCACCTAACTCTTGTTCTTCTATATCATCTTCCTCCGGTAAGTCTTCCTCAAAATTATTATAACACCTACTTAGGGTCTCATTATCTAATTCCATACCGATACCAACATCAAAACCATTAGATTGTGATAAAGAAGTTTCATTAAATCTAGACGGTAATGAACTAGTAGTAGTACTAGCCTTACTTTTTTTATTTCTACGAAAAATCTTACCAAAGATTGATTTTTTTACCACTACTATTTTTTTTTAAATCCATAATTTAAATTTAAATATTAAAACAAGCAATACAAATATTATAAATTAAAAAATTAATGTAAGTAAACAAATGTAGATACTAAAAAATAAAAATAAAAATATTAACGTAAATAAAAAGAGATTAAAGTTGGAACAAATATATCGAACGTCTACGTAAAAGCAGACGTATACCAAATATCGGAATTAAATGATGATAATTGAAGCTTGTAATATCTTCAACAAATCTTCAACTCTAACTAATATAATAATTGAATCTTCAACTCCAACTAATATAATAATTATAAATATTTAGAGAGAATGTGAAAATATTAAGAGAGAGTATGAGAATTGATAATATTAGTGTGAAAAATGAATTGAAATAAAGGATATTTATAGTGAAAATTTTATTGGGTGGTGTAGGATAATTGAGAGGGGGGTTGTTTAAACAGCTACAAAGCAACGGCCAAAAGAGCCGTTGTCAGTGCCGTACCAGATACCTGCCCATTTTTTTTAAAAAAAGGGCAGATATTTAAGCGTCTGACGGATTGAAAGAGGTTAACCGGTATTGGAATCGGAACTATCGAATTTTTTCGAAGGTTCGCACCGGTAACGCTATCCAGATCATTGGGTACCAGTATACCGGCACTAACTGGTACCGTGGCATTATCGGTAATGGAACCATGCCGAAATCGGAGTTGGCGGAACGTAATGGAATTTTCCGGTTCCGTTGCCAGGCTTAATCGTAGGTAATCTCGCACATAATTGTCCCAGAATTCGCCTTCCAATTTGAGTAAAGAAGTGTGTGAAGAAAAATCTCACCCCATATATCATCCTACCTGCACCCCACTCCCCAACCCTATCTCACCTCGTTGGATAATATTTCTTTTAAGTTACCAAATATTAAAAGATAAGTAAGAATCATTTCGTACGTAACACACCCCATATGCTTCTGCAGGTTGCTAGATATCACTTTCTGTTCAACACTCTTCAATTAGTGTGTACTAAAGGCTTTCAATTTACACCAATTAGTGTAGCATATATAGATCTGTACATATTTTGATACTTCAAAAAAATTGGCATGGCTCCATGGATGTTTTTACTATGTCTGTTTTATAATGTGGATATTCCTACTTATATATTTATTATCTGAATCTTTAAATTCATTAAAAAATAATATTTTAAATCCCTCTGACGGTGTGTGTAACACAACTGCCCCACGTCAGCTCAATAATTTTTTTTATAAATTATAGAAAAATTTAAATAATAATTTTTTTATTTTTGCTCACAAATTAAACATCAAATTCATTTCAAATAATTAAAATTCTTCTCAAATTAATTTAATTTTTTAATTATAAATTCATATGTACAAACATAATGAATTTTTTATTTTAAATTTGAGTATCTTTAACAAATTCACAAAAACTTTGAGTTTTTTCAAGCTTATTGATGAAATTCACTAATTTTTCAATATCCACTATCACGAACTTTCAATTTAAATTTAAATTTTAATTCAAAAAAATATGAAAAGATTTCAAATTTAAATTTTATTCCAAAAAAAATATGAAAAGATTTAAATTGGGAGAAAAAATTTAAAAAATAAAATAAAAAGTGAATTGAATTTTTTTTTTTTTTTTGGTTTGGGGGAAGGGAGTTGGCTGATGTGAAGGAAGGGGGTTGGGGAGGGCTATAGGTGGGGTGAGGGTTGGAGCATTGGGGGTGGCTGGATTGGCTGGGGGTGGGGTGGGGGTGCTGGATGGGGCTAAAGGTGGGGTGGGGTTGCTGAACGGGGGTGAGGGGTGGGGTAGGGTGGGGTGGGGGTGATTGGACGGGCGAGGGGGCTTTTTTAATTTTTTTAAAAATTTATTATTTTTTTATTTTTAAAAATATTTTTAAATTAAAAAAGATGGAGGAAAAAAAGGGTCTTTTTAATTTTTTTAAATTTTAAGATTATTTTAATATAAATATCTTGCTTTTACCCACTCAATACACGTGTGTAGTCACGCGATAAATCCTACTCAATAATTTTAATACCACATAGATCCGTTCACGATCAAAGGGCTTACAATATTGAGTTGAAGCGTTCAGATGACAAACATATAGTGGGAGTATTCACATTACAAAACAGACATAATACAATGATCCATCAAGTCATTTTGCTAAAAAGATTTAAAAAAAATACTCATCAGTCTCAAGGAGTACCCTTAGTCAAATTGTGACTTCATCGATTCAGTCCATAGGAAAGACCAGTGACGAAAACTTTTACCATGGGTGAGACACAACCAACACTAATTGGGTGAGACAACTTTTATTTATTGACAAATATTTTTATGGGCCCTATTGTGTCAGAAAATGTACTCATCTCCTCATATTTTGTTCCATTAATTTCCTTCACTATTTTGGCTATTTCTTTTTCTTCTAATCACTTTACTTCTCTATGCATCTTTCTCTGTACTTTTTTTTTTGTTTGGTTAAATAGTTTTTCCAACTAGTTTTTTTTCCACATTTTTTATTTTTATCTATTTAAAACAATATTGTTACTCTCTCAATATTATTTTATTTGAGCCATAAAATAATTTTTCTTATAATTTATGTATTTTAACAAATAAAAAGTT
>NW_025882371.1:0-1067 GCF_002878395.1 Capsicum annuum
AAAATAATAGAAAATTAATAATTTATGGCACATAAACAAAATAAATCAAGACAATTAGTATGGAACAAATAACCATGTATAAAAACATAAATATTTACCTAAATCTGTAATGGTTAGAATCCTGCATTACCTTAGCAGAGTCTCCAAACTGTCATACCCGATTTTTTCCTAAGGTCAAAACGAGAACGACATTATGGACTCTAAAAAAATTAATTTATACAGAGTTACAACCTAATTTTAAAGGAAAAATAGGAAACCTATTTTTTATTAACAAATATGACTTTATTTGATCTACAAATTCAGTTTGAATTCTAGGTAAGGGTTCAATTTATTCCGAAGGGAAGGGGTTAGGCATCCTTAAGATTCCACAAATGTGGTTTCCGGCCAGACTTAGGTTCATTAAACGATGAATAAAAAAATCAATCTTTATAAATACAAATATAAAACATCTATTAAAATGTTATAAACAATTTATATGTAAAGAATGTGTAAAGTACATATTTTATCATAAAATTATGTGTATAAGAAGTGTATTAAGATAAACAATAGTATATAAAAAACATGTAGGAAAAGAAAAGATCGAATACAGAAAAACTTGTTTTAAAGAAAAAGATTACGTAATATTTTTTTAGTGTAAAAAGTATGAATTATTTGATTAACTATTTAAGCCCATTTAATATAAATATTAGCGTCTTGAATTTGCCTAACGCGTGATGAGAATCGCGTAAAGAATATCCCGCCCAACACCCCAAAAATAAATATTTCACTATAATTAATTTTTGTACAAGTGTGAAAGTGTAAAAATATAAATATAAAAATTAAAGACTTCTTTGAATGCATTCCCCGATGAGTATTTCTAATAACCTGTATAAACACTTGTAAATAAAATATTAGTAACAAACAAATAATTATCATAATAAATAAAAAAATATGTGTGCATATATGTATAAAAAAAATATATTTTTCATAAAAAGAGTGTGCTCGGATTAAATTTTAAATACTTCATGGCTACGAAGTGGTTGCTCAATTGATTAGCTGTCCTAAATCGTCTTGCCAAGATACGAATC
>NW_025882372.1:0-1028 GCF_002878395.1 Capsicum annuum
AATAACTTCCAACACTAGTTCAAGTTTAAAACAAGAATACTATGAAGTACACCAACACCCTCAACACAAGATCAAATTGATCTTTTTAAGAAGTTTTTTTTTTCAAAAATTAAGATGAAACAGAAATGGCCAAGTCCTCCGAATTCACGGAGTGTTCTTATGGAAATAATTTCCCTCAAGTACCCGAGGTTGCGAAATTTTTCTCCCTGGAAAAATGGTCAAACAAACCAACTGTAGCGGTACTCAAACAATTGGAATCTCTTCAAACTCATTCAACGATTTGATTGATCACACAGAATGTTTTTGAAGACAAGAAGAGTTTGTATATTCAGAAAATTTTCATATCAAAACCTATGGAAAAATGAAGGTTTATATAGCCATCAAGTGCCCTTTCCAAAAGGTGGCAATGGTTCATTCGAAAAGGTGTATCCTTTGGAAGAGTCATGTCTGTTTATTTGAAATATTGTGTCTTTTTCTGAACAGACACAACTATCCGAACAGTTACTCCTTTTCCATAATAATATGTCTTTTCCTCAAAGGTTATGTCCCTCCATTTTTCATTCGCACCTGTTGAACCCTCCATTTTTAACCATGATATTTTAAACTTTATTTTTAAACATGGCAAGCAACAGTCATGAGGATTATATCAATAACGAAGTTCATGCATGTGATGTAAAGAAGGCGGATCAAGTGAAGAAAATCAAGCCAAAAAGGGGAGATTTGTTAGGATTTTTGCCTCGATTTTCTTACCAAATTTAAATTTTACTTTTTCTTGTAAGGAAAATAAAAGTAACCATAAATACTTTTACTTTTCTTGAAAGGAAAATATAAAACTTTTTCATATTGGGCTAACCTCTTTCTTGAAGGAAAGATTTTGGATATCTATGAATAGAAGACCCCTTCTCATACCATAACACAATTGCATCCACAATGTAGTTGTTTGAAGTGTTTTGTTTAGGGGGAGATTTTCTCTCTAATAGTTTTTATGCTTTATTTTATATTAGGTTTTTATATGTAGGCCAATTGGC
>NW_025882373.1:0-1539 GCF_002878395.1 Capsicum annuum
TCCTTCTCGGCTTCGGGTACCAGTCCGGCCCCATGGGATTTTGGGGCGTGACAAAATCGAAGGACAAAAAACTACAGGAGCAATACTACGACGACTAATAAAATAAAAAATCAAGAAACTCACATTGATCACAATATAAACAACTTCCCAAGGCTGAAAAACACCATCTTTCCAACCTGAAAAGTTACAAACACTCAGAAACTCCTCATTCCATTCAACAATCCCTTCATCTTCCTTCAAACACTCTTCTTTAGTAAAATTCTTCTTTACACTTCTCCTATTAAGTGATCCCAAATTCAATGAAATACCCTTCGATGATCCCTTCCACTTAATTTCAACTCTTAATCTATCAAAATCTTGGACCCCCATTTTCTCATTTAACAAAAAGTTGAAACCTTTAAGGCAATTCACAGTAATCTTAGCCTCATATTTCTTTGATGATAATAATGGTGGCCATGACATCAACTTCATCATCTTTAGAACCATATTATATATATAAACTTTTTCACCCACCCAACGTTGTCGACTATGTCAATGAAATGAGTCACAACTATGACATCACAGGTTCAAATTCCAATAAAGACAAAAACATTATCTGTAAAAGCTGGCTCGGACACTACGATTATAAAATATATATATATATATATATATGTATATTTTTTTCACTGACACAAAACAATAAAATACCAAGAAAGATCACTTTTTGTCTCAAAAAGACTAAAGTGATCCAAGATTACCATAAGACTATGAGACCAAAACAAGAAAATACAATAAAAATCACTCTTCTGTGCTTGTATAAGGGATAAAGAAGTGATCTTTATATGGATAATTGTGAGATTAAGAGTGGATAAAATGAGATTTATGAGTGATTAGGTGTTGTTTACAGAGGGATTATGGTAGTTAGTTTTGGAATCAAATGGTAGTGAGAGATAAAAGGGAGAGAAATTGTAGGATGGAGAAAAAGACAGTGGATTGGCAGAGGAAAAACAAAATGAATGAAGACAAGTAATGTCTTCCTTTGTACGATACTAAGAGTGTGCTTGTAGACACCGGGTCGTTTAGTACATGATGAGATAAACAGTAGTTACTATAAATAGTGAAATAAAATAATTTTAAGATATAGTTAATCCCAAGCTTTACGGTGAGAAAATGATTCATTTTCTTATATGGCGTATCAAAACAACTCCTCTATATTTTATACTATTTCGATTTATTTTTATTTGTCACGCTTGATTTCGTTTTTTTTACTTTTTACATGAGGTATAAGAGGTCGAATATAGTGGGTATGAGGAAAGACGGGGGAAGCTAACTAATAGTGAGGGGGTTCATCCAAACTCCCTTTGGCAGAATATTATACTACTATTTATACAAGCTTAAAATGATTTTTCATGTATATATAGCAGACGTTGAACCCCCTTCGACTAGTTCTTTCGTTCATGTTTTTCGATTTTGAACCCCCTTAGTTAAGATTGAGGAAAGGTTGATATAGGTTGGTGAAATATTGAAGAGAGATGATTAGATAGGACATAGTGTAATTTT
>NW_025882374.1:0-2326 GCF_002878395.1 Capsicum annuum
GAAAGTGGAATTGTGAAAGTTATTATTTCGAAAGATTTAAATGATATTTACATTATGAGAATTGATATTCTTGATGAACTGATAGTGATTGACAAATTATATGATGACTCACATGTGTTATTGTACTTATTTCATCTTCTCATGTTTATGATGATTTTCTTTGGGCTATGTGAGTCTTTCATACATCTTGCATATTTCTTATAAATATTTATGATGATGATGCTTATACAACTGCATACACCCCCATATACTCGGTTTCTTTCAATGGTACTGACCCACATCTTCGGATGTGGGCTGCATTTTCTTAGAATGTAGGTTCAGGTGCTCAGATCCAGGTTTGACAGTGATTCTTTGGGCATGCTGTTCTACATCCTCTGTTGTGGTGAGTCCTTTTGTCCGAGGATGTAATGTCTGATGTTGGTTTCACGGAATCATTTACATTTGATAACTGAGTATGAGTCAGTTGGGGCATGTCTCAATGTCTCACTGGTTTTATTGATTTTCTTATAGGCTTGTCAGACTAGTATAGATGTTGGAAGTTGACTAATAAGTCATATTTTATTATCTTTCTGAAATTCTTTTATTCTTGGATGATGATTACTCTGTTGATATTTGAGGGTTATTTATGGAAACCCCATTGATTTGTGTTGAACTGAATGAAAATAGCTCAAAGGGTTAGCTTGGGGCTACTCATAGCCTCAAGAATCGTGTGACGCTCCGAGACCCGATTTTTGAGGCGTTACAAACTTGGTATCAGAGCCTAAGGTTTTAAGGTGTCCTAGGGAGTCTAACAAGCCACGTTAAGTAGAGTCTTGATCATTGGTGTGTAGTGCACCACATCTATGAGCAAGAGGCTACGAGACATTTTAGGAAAACATGTGATTCTTTCTTTCAGAAGTCTATCGTGCTTAAAGTGTCTCTCTCTGCTATTGATTCGTGCTTTCCTCTTTCAGAAATATGCCTCCACATCGAGCGAGAAGAAATAATAATGGTCAGCAACCTTAACCCGCTGACCCATTGAATAAAAATGTGTCTCATGCTGAATTTTGGGCAGCCTTTCAGGCGCACGCCCAAGCTGTTACAACAAATTTTTAGGCCAACCCGGCCCCGGCTCCACAGCAGCAGGGAGGTGATTCAGCTGCTTCCAAGATTCGTGACTTCATGCAGATGAATCCACCAAAATTCTATAGGTCCAAGTCTGATGAGGATCCACAGTTGTTTTTAGAGAATGTGCGGAAGATTACTCAGGTGATACATGTATCTGAGGAACATAGTGTGGAGTTGGCTGTGTATAGGTTGAAAGACCTTGCTTATGACTGGGTTATTTCTTGGAGGAAAGGTAGAGGTGAGAGAGCTGTCCCTACAACATGGCAAGAGTTCCAAGATGCATTCCTGGATAAGTTTTTCCTTTTGGAGATGAGGGAGGCAAAGGTGGAAGAGTTTATGAACCTGCGACAGGGCTCTATGACTGTTAGGGAGTACTATCTAAAGTTCAATCAGTTGGCCAAGTATGCTCCTGACTTAGTGGCTAATAATCGGGCTAGTATGAGTAAGTTTGTGACTGGAGTATCTAGTTATATGGTTAAGGAGTGTAGGTCTGCTATGCTGAATAGTGAGATGAATCTTTCTAGGCTGATGACTCATGCCTAACAGATTGAGTTAGACAATATTAAGGGGAGAGATAGAATGAGAAGGAATAAGAGAGCTAGGTCCGAGCAGCACAGATAGGGTCAGAATAAATCGCAGAGAGGGAGTCGCCCTCAGTATTAAGATCGTTTGTCTATGCCAGCACCATTATCTTCTAGTTCTCCCATGCCTAGAGGTAGGCAGGATCAAGGTAGCAGGTTATATATATCCAGGTCCCAGTACAGTACGGGTAGTAAGACAAATCATCCCCTATGTCCTAAGTGTGGTATGGCTCATTTAGGTGAGTGTTGGGGTGACAAGAGGGGTTGTTTCTGGTATGCGGGCATGGGTCACAGAGTTAGATATTGTCCACAGAATAGACAAGGGCGTCGTGACTATCGCCCTCAGACCCAAACTTAGACTGTTAGTGCTCCAGTTTCAGCGACTCGCCCAGCCTCAGCTTAGGCCGCCTCTTCTAGCAATGCTGGCGGGCAGCGCCAGAATAGATTCTATGCTTTACCATCCCGCCAGGAACAGGAGGACTCTTCCGATGTTGTTACTGGTATGCTTCGTGTATTTCAGTTTGATGTGTATGCTTTGTTGGATCCTGGATCCAGTTTCTCATATGTTACACCTTTGATTGCTGTGAATTTTGAAATAAGTCCTGAGATTATTCTTGAGCCTATCCTAGTTTCTACCC
>NW_025882375.1:0-4958 GCF_002878395.1 Capsicum annuum
ATACTTCTCCAGTTAAATTCTTTATTTTTCATTAAACAATCAACATACTAGTAGATCTTTGCAATTAATATAACACTATAACTTTATCTCAAAAAGACATTCAGTCTATGTAGATTTCTCATTTAAAACACATTATATAGGTTAATTAATATGACTCCAAGCTATGCATACAATCCTATAGTTTTAAATTATGTACTTAACCTCCTTACACAATTGAAATTTTCGCTTAATGCTAGCATGAAAATTATTTAAATTTCATTTTTCAAGATCATAATAATTACTTAATTTTTGAAAAGTATGAATTTGGTGTAACTAAGCATATTAAAATACGATAATTGATTGCTTGCCTGTGGTGATGCCTGAGAAGGTCAAGAATCAAGATGAATCAAAAGATATATATATATATATATATATATATATATATATATTGGTAAAAAGGACGAATACAATTAAATAAATTTCAGTCACTAATTTTAATCTATGATAAATGCCTTAATCTAATTACAAATTTTTCTTTTAAGAAAAATGAATATAATTATAAAAAAGGAGAGTTGCCGATCCACTAGAAAAAAAAATATATCTAAATGATCTAAAATAAGAGCACCACAATGGATTTATTAAAATAAAGAAGGCGTAATATATACTTGAAGTATTGAAAATTAGTCCTAGTATATCCTTCTTCTACACTTGACCTCTAAAATATTCTTCTCATGCACATATAGACTTTGGGGTGTACAAAGACAGATTGATTTAAAATTTTTAAATACCAAACTAAACTATTTGAGTTCAATCTTTAAATCTATAAATCAAATCAAACTAATGAAATTTGTGTGTTTCAACCTCAGTTTTTTGGTTTTTTTTTGGTGTTTTGGGGCTTTTGGATTTTTCCATTAACTTGTGCTTCAATATTTCTTTAGTCACAGCAAGATAAAATTTAGGTATTTTTTTTAAATAAAAAATATGAAAGGAGTAATGACAGTAAAATATTCAACAATAAATAATAATGAAATCGTATAAAATAAATATTTCACATCAATAAGTTAAATAAAAATATTTATAATTTAAATATATTAAATCATGCTAAAATAAGCCTAGTAAGTATTAATTGCATGACTAAATATTAAATAAAAAATAATTTTAGGTTTTATATATATATGAAACTAAAGAATGAATATCCAACATTCTTATCACTCCTTATGTTATAATTCAATAATTTTGTTAATAGTAGTATTTATTTGTACTTTATGTGAGTTATTAATATTTATAGAGTATAAAACATAATGGACTATTCAAAATTTTAGGTTTAAATTGAAATAATATGTTGAAAGGTAAAAACAATTGAAAAAGTTTAAGGAATATTCATAATAAAAACAATTGAAAAAGTTTAAGGAATATTCATAAATAAACATTATAATAAATATTTTTATGTATTAGATACTTTTAAAATTTTGTAAATATAATATCGGGTTGTTTCTGTTCGGTATTGACTCTTTTTACTAAAAACCAAACCAAACCAAACCAGTTGTAGATGGGTTTTCTTGGTCAACACCAAATCAAGTCAATTCAAATCATTAGTCAAATTTTTTATTTGATTCAATTTATGGTTTGATTTTGTTCGCCCTATAGGCTTTATTTACCCTTTCACTTAACAAAAAATTTTAAAAAGTAATTAATCTTTTCATTTAATACGTATCAATTTCTTATTTGTTGGAATTCTAATCTCTTAGAAACTTAATAGTACCTCAATCCATCCCAGATCCTACTTACCATCCAAGATGCTTATTTTTGGATTCATGTTTGTGGAAAGTTGATGACTCTTTGATAAAAAAAATATGATAGAGTTTTTGCTTGAGAATGAAATATTCATTTTTAGGATTAAAACCATTTAACTTAGTTGAACCATTTTGTCTAGAAGTTGATTTGATATCCCTAGATTTTTTATATCTATATAGTACATCGAACCCTATGAATATGACATGAAATCTGAACAATATGAGATAGGTTGCTAATGATATTCAAATGATAGATAGAACTGCTTCTCATTGACTCCCACTAATCCAACGCTATAAGAATTATAGAAATGCATATAATGGAGAAGGAAACCATGATTTGATTGAATACCTGCACTAAGGTAACCCTATCATCAAACTAATTATAAATTTCTTTATTGTGTTGCTCTGTAGCTAGTGGTTGATCAATTTCACCACGCAACTAAAGTTAGAAAATTGGATAGTAGTGAGTGGAAATCAAAGGTAACATTGATCACCAATGATCAGTTTTTTTAGTTACCTAGTAACCAAACATCGGCTGCAGAGAAAGGCTATATAGGGACCTATAATTAGTTTGATGATAAACTTACTTTAATGTGGGTCTGTTAATAAGAAAATGGTTCTCTTCTCTACTTTGTGCCAAGCTATAATTCTTACAATATTGAATTACTGGGAGGCAATGGGAAGAAGTACTACCTATCATCTGGATATCATTAACAACCTATCTTATATGTTTCAAATTCTATGCCACATTCATGATGTACTATGTATATATCCAAAATTTGAGAATGTTGAATTAACTTTTGGACAAAATGGTTCAATCAAGGAAAATGATTTTAATCCCACAAAATAAAAGTTAATTTCTCAAGTAAAAATTCTACCATAATTTTAAACCAAAGAGTCATCAACATCCATTAGAGGTAAAGATCTCCAAAAAAAACACCTTAGGCCGTCAGTGGGATCTGAATTCTATTTGGGGGATTTGGCTCCATTCCATTACACTTTTTATCCATTTTCTTAAGTGCACATCTTGATGAATGACATAGTCTAATGCAATCTTTAAAGGTCAAGTGTAATGATCTAAAGTGATCCGAAGTGATTTGGGAGAATTTGTAATTTTTAGATACTTTAAAATCCATATAGTTGACTTCGATCAACATTTGTTATTCCTAGTGTCAGATAATGACTTGAACAGTTCCATTAGGTCTATACTATATGGGTTACGAGTATTCTATGAGCCCTATTTCGGGACCGACAAGCTTGGTAGGTGTATACAGAAAGCCATGCGATGACTTTCAGTATTCATTCCATCATGTTGTATTATATTGCATATGCGTTCTTTCATGATTCTTTAGTTTTACCTGACTTGTGTTTAGTTTCTATATATTCTTTGTGTATATCTGTGTTGTTTCTCTTCAATATTTATATTAGAACTGTTAGTGGAGACAGTATGAGAATTTATAGGTCATGTGTTAATAGTTTTCTTTACTTATATTATTTTCTCCTTTTCTCATTCGGCCTATTATGCCTACTAAGTATAAGTGGATCTTACTCATCCCTACTATGCTCTTTTGATGTAGATCCTAGTTCAAGTAAGACACATAGTGACTGATCATGCTTTTAGAGACTGTGGTAGAGGTACTGGCTTATTCTAGGGACCAAAGTTGACTCCTAGACCTCCTCTTACTTTTATTATCTATTTACTTATTTTTATAGATAGATATTATACCTTTCTTGTATTCGTATAATGTTTTAGATGTTATACATTTATGACACCTAATTTTAGGGATTTTATACTAATACTTTAAGACTTCCACTTTATTTATGTTTTGAGTTGGCCTGACTTTATGCTAAAACTCTCATCTTATTATAATTAGTACTTGTTGTGAATTTCTTTTCATTTGTGATTGGCTTTCTAGTCAAGGTTGGGCCGCGATAAGTTTTATCATAGACCTCACTTTTGGATCACAACAAATTGGTATAAGAGCACTAGGTTCACCAATCTCATAATTGTAAAAGCAGAATGTCTAGTAGAATCTCACGGATTGGTACATAGATATCTGTATCTATCTTTGAGAGTCTATATGATATCTTTAGGAAAAAGTTCTCTAATTTGGTTCCTTTTCATACGGGTTATTCATATCCAATGTTCTAAATTTGTAATCCAGACTTTTCTATGCAAATAGTGAGGACTAGGTCTAGAATGGCTAGAGATATTGAGCCAAAATTGATATGAGAACCCTAATTCAAGGAAAAGATAGGGGTCATGGTTGACCCAAATATAAAGAATGAGCATAGGAGCTACCCCATATTAAGGATGATTTAAAGAGGCCTCAGCCTGAGGTTATGTATTCTAGGGATGTTTATTATATGAGGGTGGTGGGCCAGCTCAGGTTCTATAGTGTTTAGTCAATAACTCAAAACTTTAGGGTTTTTCATCTCCTGAGTTAAGTGGAGGTTGTTCCCTTGAGTGTACTTGGTATTTATCAGACTTCGAGTAATATTTCACATTCAATGCTAACATCTTCTTATGGTATTCCTAATTTTGGGGTACAACCATCATCTATGGTACGCTCAAATATAGACTCTTTGCCTGCCAGACTTATGATTTCTCCAAATACTTTGGGTGTTGCTATATTTTCTGTTGACTAAAGGAGATTTGAGAGGTTTAATAACTTGGGTCCTCCCAAGTTTAGTGGATCTATTAGCGATGATGCCTATGAGTTTTGGATTGATTGCTTGGAGAAGTTACATAATATTAGATCTCTTGAGTCCGTGGATTTTATTATGTTTTCTATCACTTGATAGATATGGCTAAGAATTGATGGAGGTTACTTGCTAGTAATAGGTCTTTGGGTTTGCGTGCTATGACTTGGACTTATTTTTCGAAGGCCTTCATGGAAATATTTATGACTCATAGCTTTAGATATCAGATGAAGGATGAGTTTGATCACTTAGAGTAGGGATCCATGTCTATTCTCGACTATGAGACACATTTTCATACCTTATTTAGATATTCAGTCGCTAGCATCTCCACCGAGTCTGAGAGAATTTAAAAGTTTGTGAAGGGGTTAGAAGATACACTTTAGATGGCTACAACCCAAATAGTAGTTTCAGGGGCTTCTTTCCAAATACTCTTAACCATGCCTAGATGACCGAGTCTATTATCAAAGATTCTTAAGAAGACAC
>NW_025882376.1:0-1079 GCF_002878395.1 Capsicum annuum
TTATATTCCTTGTCTAAGGCGATAATGGGCATTACCTGAGTGGTAATGAATTTGAATTCCTCTTTGATAGGAGGGCTAGGTGCTGTTTTGGTTATTCCAGGGTCCACGGCTTGTGCAAAGGATTCTGGAGGCTTCATGGCATAACTCTGTTTCGACTGTACCAATGAGCTGGAAGATGACCCTTTATCAAAGGGTTTTTTGGTCTTAAGGTCTACCAATTTGGATGGCATTGGTGGAGGGAGCTTTGGAAACTCCGCCAGGGCTGCATACTTGTTTTGGAACGGTGAATGTAGTTCCTGTTTCAGTTCAGGCCTCTGCGGGACGGATGGCCTCAAGGGGTTTGATGAGGTTAGTGGTAAATCAAATGGTCTAGCCATTTTAGTTTGATCTGGTCGGTTATTGACTGAGATTTTTCCCAGTGTTGTTGGTCTCATTGTGGCCCTGTAAAAATTCTCTTGTTAGAAAATCGGGAAGGGAATTATTTTCTCCTTTAATGAATTCAATTTGAAAATCAAAACTAGACAGGAGAGCTTGCCATCTAGCAAATATTTGTTTTGAAACAAGATTTTTTACATCCTTTTGTAAAATCTCTTTGGCTGATTTACAATCAACACGTAATAGAAATTCTTTGTTGACAAGATCACCTTGAAATTTTGTGATACATAGCACTATAGATAAAATTTCCTTTTTAACAGTGCTATAATTTTTCTGTGCAGTATTCCAAATTCCGGATGTGAACCTGACTAACTGTTCAGGAGAACTTTCAGTGACTTTTTGCTTCAGTATACCCCCATACCCTATATCCGAAGCATCGGTTTCCACTATCATGAAGGCTTCAGGGTTAGGAATACCTAAGCAAGGAAGGTTCTGGACCAAGCTTTTGATTTTAATGACAGCATTGGTTTGGTCAGGACTCCAAGGAACTGGGGTTTTCTTGAGTCTTTTGTAAAGAGGTTCACAGACCTGCCTAATGTTAGGGATGAAATCTGCAACATAATTGAGACTCCCTAGAAACCTCTAGAGTTGAGTTTTATCAGTAATTTCGTTAGGAAACTTTGAGGAGAACTCAATGGCTCTAC
>NW_025882377.1:0-1366 GCF_002878395.1 Capsicum annuum
TTCAAATCGGAAACTTTCTTAAGAGAATTGCTAGTTGAATTTTTCCCTTTTTCCCCTTATCATTGAACGAAGGCTAGTGGCTACCTTTTTCTGCCTCATGCATGATTAGGCATAAGCCTCTTTTAAATCTCATAAAAAATTCTTAATTTGGGATGAGATCGCACCTCCACATTCAACATTAAATCTTACTTATCTAAACAAATGTTATACAAATCCAGTTTTACATCTTCCATGGCTAATCCTAATTTCAAAAATCAGAAAATAGAATTTAAAACTAGTGATAAGAAATTAAAAAATAGTGAGAAGAAGTTTTAAACAAACAAAGAAAACCAAGAAAGATATTAGAATTTTTGACAAAAAATCTTACCTTCAACAATGGAGACGAAATTAGGAAAAGAGTAGAAGAAATGAGGTAAGAAATTAGGAGAAGAGTAGAAGAAAGAAGGTAAGGAAATTAATGAAAAATATATAAAATAAAGAAAATTAAGGGGCTATGTGCCAAAAAAAAAGTTTTTAACAATTTTTTAACACTCTCGTTGAGGGGCAGATATATGACATTTAAATACAAAAAAAATGTCTAGGGGATAATAGGACCCCCGCAAAGTTCAGTATGCGCAACTGCAAATTTAGTCAAAGTACAAATATTTTTTGGACTATTATCCCTATAAAAAATAGGTTCTCTCGAAATTTCATCTATGCACATAAATTCGAGTAGACAGAGTAACATATATTATGTGAAAATTACATTAAAAATTATTATTAATTACAATAATTATTAATTTAAAATATTTTTAAAACATATAAAAATAATTTGGTCAACTCTTTAAATTTCATCTACATCAAATTAATTAGGACCAAAAGCATATATATATATATATATATATATATATATATATATAAGCATGCAGATATGAGCAAGCAGCAAGGTTGAAAAAGATATATATTTCATTTTTCAAAAATATGGTGTAAAATCCTACTCAGTACTCCCTCCTTCGTTATCCCTAGCCATGTGTAGTAGTGAAATTATCAAAATCAAAATATGTATTTCTTCCAAAAATACTCTTTTTAATACCGTGTTCATATCTTTCTCTTCAGTTTTAGGTATTTTAGCAATATCTTCTTTAATCACACCCCAGAAAAACACAACAGTTCTCCCAAATCTTCTTTGAACTTTTCAAATCCCTAGAAATTTATAGATTAATCCATCATTACTGCTGAAACACTGAGAGACTAACCATATACTGGGTGTATATTTAAACATGCAATTTACTAGAATTCATGAAAATTTCATATAACAAACATAATTTGCATAGTAGGGAGAAAAGATACAATGATTTTAAATAATAACTACTTACATATATTAAGG
>NW_025882378.1:0-1251 GCF_002878395.1 Capsicum annuum
CTATGGAGGAACAAAGCTTAGAATTATCAAATCTACCAGAACAGGTATATTCATTTACTATTATGAATAGCTAAATTCATAAATTACTAATAATCATGTTATGATAAATAAGTTCATGTTAGTTGCTTTATAGTAGAATTATTCGAAAAATAGCATGTTAAGAAGTTTATTAGCAAAGTGGAAAAGAAAAAAATTCCTAAGAACTATGCCATCCTAAAGGTGAAACCGGTGAGGCAAGAAAGCCGTGATAGGGGAGTAGCCAGAGTAGAAGCGTTGTTTAAGGGAAAAGTATCTAGATTACCATGCTAATAGTGACCGAAGAATATGTTATTTAAGAACAATCTAGTATATAGTAATCTAAAATGATCATATTTTGTTATGTATATGTTTGAAGGGAATATTTTGAAAAAGCATCATATGAAAAATGAATACTAATTTATCTGACGAATTGGTAGATAAATTTAAAATACTTGTTTTATATGTACTTAAGGATATAGAAATAGTAGATATAAGAAAAATTATATTGGAAAAAATATTTGATAGATATTTTATGACTAGAATTAATTATATACCACACCTACCTAACTACTCTTATAAATACTTACATATCAAACCCCCACACCAACTATGATAAATTACATATATTTAGAATATTGGAAAATGGATATAAAATATATACAATTTCTCATTGAAAATATAGAAGAATTAATGAGATTAAAACAAAAAACTAAAAAATATTATAATAAAGTATTTAACCAATTTTAAATGACAGATAATCTTAAAATATTAATCTTATATATATTTAAAAATATAGAAATTATAGATATTAAGAGAATAATATTAGAAAAAATATTAGACTATGAAATTGAAATTATAAATTGGATAGAACAATTATACCTAGATAATTACCCAGATGGATATTATTCAGACAAAATGTTAGAATATATTAGAAAAATTAGAAAAAACCAAATTGACATATATGAAGAAATTAATTATAGAAACCGACTCAAAGAAATAATGAAAAATTTAAAAGAAAAATTAATATGGATAAAAGAAACCTTAGAAAATTTAGCAAAAAGTACAGATAATAGTTTATATAACATAAAAAACTAATTAAGAGAAGAAGAAAGAGAGATAATTAATAGCATTAATAACCTTAATTCAGATATAAATTTTAGTACAATTAGAATAGAATATTACACGGAAATTAGTAAACAAGCAACTATTTTAGAATAAAACGATAAACTATGA
>NW_025882379.1:0-1011 GCF_002878395.1 Capsicum annuum
GCTCAGGACCCTCCTGAAAAATGGTATTTTACTTTTTGTTCAGGACCCTCCTGATTAATGGTATTTTACTTTTTGTTCAGGACCCTACAGACAAATGAAATTTTACTTTCTTACCGGACAATCCTGAAAAATGGGATTTTACTTTCAATTCAGGACCCTTCTGAAAAATGGAATTTTAGTTTCAGTTCTTGGCTCCCCTAAAAATATTATTTTACTTTTATTCAGGACCCTCCTGAAAAATGGGACTTTAGTTTCTGTTCAGGACCCTCCTGAAAAGTAGGATATTACTTTCTGTTCAAGACCCTCCTGAAAAGTGGGAATTTACTTTTTGTTCAGGTCCCTCTTCAAAAATGGGACTTTACATTCTATTTAGGACTCTCCTAAAATATGGGACTTTACTTTTTCTTCAGGACCCTCCTGAAAAATGGGAATTTACTTTCTGTTCACAATCCTCTTAAAAAAAAGGAATTTACTTTCTGTTCAAGAGCCTCCTAAAAAATAGGACATTGCTTTCTGTTCAGGACCCTACCAAAAAATAAGAATTTACTTTTTGTTCAGGACCCTCCTGGAAAATGGGAATTTACTTTCTGTTCAGGACCCTTCTTAAAAATGGAATTTAACTTTCTGTTCAGGACCCTCCTGAAAAATTGGACTTTACTTTTCGTTCAAGACTCTCCTTAAAAATGGGAAGTTACTTTACGCTCAGTTCCCTCCTGAAAAATGGGATATTACTTTTTGTTTAGGACCCTCCAGAAAAATGAGATTTTACTTTTTGTTTAGGACCATCCTAAAAAATGGAATTTTAATTTCTGTTCAGGACCTTCCTGAAAAATGGGATTTTACTTTCTGTTCAGGACCCTCCTGAAAAATTAGACTTTAGTTTCTGTTCAGGACCCTCCTGAAAAATGGGTTTTTACTTTCTGTACAGGACCCTCCTAAAAATGGGACTTTACTTCCTGTTCAGGACCATTCTGAAAAAGTGGGTTATTAATTTTTATTCAGGACCCTCCT
>NW_025882380.1:0-2384 GCF_002878395.1 Capsicum annuum
GATTGTTATCCCACCATTTGGGTGGATAACTTATCCATCTCGAAATAAGTTATTTCAAATATTTACAACCAAACGAGTGAGTTACATTTTTATCTCGGGATTATTATTTTATCCCGGGATTATTGACTCTAGTCCCGCAAACCAAATGACCCCTTATTATTTATATTCCATTGGGTAGATAAATGTGTCCGTGTCTAAGATATACAAATCAAATCATACTCCCTCCATTCTAAAATAATTGAATTGTTGAGGGTATGACACACTCCTTAAGAAAAAAATTTAGAATATAAATTGTAGGTTACTTTTCACTATTATTCTTTTCATTATTTTTAAATTACTCTCCTAGAGATGTGAAGTAGTTAAGAACCTCATTAAACAAAAGGGTAACACTAGAAGAAATTTTCAACATGTCTCTTGAAAAATGACAATTCATTTATTTTGGAATTGAGAGAGTATTTATTTATTATTACTTTTAAGTGAGAATGTATAACTTTCATCGTCCTCACAACCTTCAACTTTGTGCATGGTTCTTAAACGTTTGCTTGCTACTGCAATTGACTTTCAAAGTGTCACAATTCGATTAACGAGTCATGATGATACCTACTAAATTCCGCCAATAGGTAAGCCCAAATTATAATCCGGAACTAACACAATGAGTTAATTCGGTAGAAAATGCCTAACATAGGCGAAATTCAAGAACATAAATTATAAATAGACAACGGTTCTAAGAAGATAAATCGATTCATACAAGATATCAATCCCACGACCTGATAGAGTCAGTACAAGAGTATCTAGTAATCATAAAATTATAACTCAAGTACATAGAATAGTCAATACATCTGTCTTCAAACAAAAGACTGAACCATAAAGATAGAAGCAAATGGGCGACTCCAACTCCAAGAGCTTACCCTATGTTCGAAAATCAATCACCACACGAACAATGATCAACAGCGGCAACTAGTACTCGAATTTGCATCTAAAGGTACAAAAGTATAGTATGAGTACCAAAATAATGGGTACTCAGTAGGCATCATCGATTGATTAACCTAAATCATGATATAAGAATGATAAAGTGCAAGATAACATAACTAAGTCAAGGTACAGAATCGAACTTGAATCACACCACAACATTATGCACCTATAGCTACAAATTCTCAGCTATCAATTTGAAGATCGTGGCTAATACTTAATAATAGTCACAAAAATTAAAATTTCCTGACTATTTACAATTTTGCAAAATTTCTTAGCTACAAAAATTAAATTACAAAGCTAATTCCTCATTTTTTTTTTATATAGTTACTAACTATCACAACTATAATTATCCATATAACTATAAATTTATTGCTACAGTAACATCATAGCTAAATAATATGTTGTTGCTATGGTTTTAAACTTACTATAGCAATAGTAATCTTATAGCCACAAAAATTACTTAAAACAAAATATTATAGCTAAAGAAATATTTTTATCTTCAAGTTATAAAAGTTTGTGACAATAATTACCCAAATAACTATAATTTGTTGCTACAGTAAAATGTAGTAGCTAAATCGAATATTTTTTCCACAAGTTTAAAGTTATTGTAGCAATAGTACTCTTATAGCCAGGTGGAATTACTTGAAACAAAATTTATAGCTAAATAAATATTTTTGCTTCGAGTTGTGAAAATTCATAACAATAATCATGCCAATAGCTATAAATTTATTGTCACGTTAAAATACTATAGCTAAATTATATATATTTGCCACAAGTTTGAAGTTATGTAGCAACAATAATCTTATAGACACAAAAAAGTTGCTTTGAAACAAAATACTATATATAGATAAGTATTTTTGCTTCTAATTATAAAATTTGTGACAATAGTTACCGAAAAAGCTACAATTTTATTGTTACAATAAAATTACATAGCTAAATTATACATATTTTTGTCACACGTTTAGAGTTTGTAGCAATAGCAATCTTATCACCACAAAAAAAAAAAATTACTTGAAAAAAATATTATAGCTAAATAGACATTTTCACTTCCCCAGACCCCACTAAGTGGGAATACACTGGGTTTGTTGTTGTTGTAGACATTTTCACTTCGAGTTATATAAATTCGTGGAAATATCTATCCTAATAGATACAAACTTGTTGACAAAAATTTGTAATAAATATAAGTTTTTGTCACGCGTTTTATTATTAGTATTAGCTTATATATACATACATACATACATACATACATACATACATACATACATACATATATATATATATATATAAAGATGTCAAGTGGCATTGAGGACCCCAAAATTTTTTTAATAACAAGTTATTTTTTTTAAACACTAAAGGCCCCAAAAAACTTTTTAATAAAACAAAAAGCATTAGAGGGCCCCAATTTTTTTTTT
>NW_025882381.1:0-1579 GCF_002878395.1 Capsicum annuum
GAAGGAGAGGAGGAAGAGGAGGAGGAAGAAGAGGAGGGGGAAGAGGAGGAGGAAGAAGAGGAGGAGGAAGAAGAAGAGGAGGAAGAAGAAAGAGCAGAAGAAGAAGAAGAAGAATTGAAGAAAAAGAAATGAAGAAGAAGAAAGAAAAATAATAATTAAAATTATGTATATTTATTTAAAGAAATATTAAAAATAAATTTTTAATAAATTATTTTCGTTCTCACTCTCTTCAAAGAGAGCGAAACACACTCTCTTGCCATGTCAGTGTTGGGGGTGTAATAATTTCATTTAAAATAGTTCAGGGGTGTCATAGGACCCCTGCAAAGTATAAGTGTGTAGTTGGAATTTGGGGTAAAGATTGGGGGGAGGGGGGGGGGGGGCTTTTGACCATTTTCTCAAAATCTATTGATACATATATAAATTTATTTAATTATTCATAAATGTTTATTTTTTTAATGGTGATTTATATGAATGATAAATATGATATCATTATATGAGTATTATGGTGAATCATACGATAGATACATTTTGTATGATTTTAATGGGTGATACATATGATATTAATAGGTGATACATATTGTATTATAGTGATTCATACAATAGATATAATTATTTATTTTAATTATTGGGTGATTCACATGATATTAATGAGTGATATATATGGTATTATGGTGATTCATATGGTAAATACAATTATTTATTTCAATTATTAGGCGATTTATATATATGGTATTATGGTGATTCATATGGTAGATACAATTATTTATTTCAATTATTGGGTGATTCATATATATGATATTATGGTGATTCATATGGTAGATACAATTATTTATTTCAATTATTGGGTGATTCATATGATATTAGTGGGTGATATATATGATATTATGAGTGATTCATATGTTATTAATGAAAGGTAATGGTGTAGTCAGTGTAGGAAACAAAAGTAATAATATTTTTTTAAAAAAAAAAGACTAAAAGCAGAATTGAAACATAATTAAAATTAAATCTAAAAAAACAACTAAAATTAAAGACGAAAAAAAGAGAAAAAAGACCAAAAAAAAATATCTTTCATAATTAAAGACGAAAAAAGAGAAACATAATTAAAATACCTAAATTAAATCTAAAAAGGAAGAAAAATTAGATATCTTTCCTTAAATAAAAGAATACAATAAATAAAATAGAATCTATTATTTTCTTAAATAAATATCTTGTTAGTTTCAAATGTATCACTTTTTATATGTATCATCATATAATATATGTATCACATTTCAAAAAATCGGGATAAAATATAATTAACAAAATAATCGAGATTTTATGTAATATCACTTTAAGATTCAGAGATTTGTGTAAGTTACCCTTAAAACAACCTGGGACCAGCCTACTAAACCTAACCCGGTCCAACCTACCTAAACTCGGTCAAAATCGGTCCAAAATTTGGTCAAAATCGATCAAAACTACCCCAAAAAAAAATAAAAAATAAATTTTCTCCAATATACATTATATATACCCACCTATATACATTTTAAATATGTTAAACAATATATATACAATATATATATATATATATATATATATATAT
>NW_025882382.1:0-4434 GCF_002878395.1 Capsicum annuum
CCTAGAATGGGAAGCCCCTTTGGACCTGGTGGGAACTTTTTTCTTTTCCACATATTTAGCAGCTCATGCAAGGCATACACAATACAAACTACTAATACTGTTTCCCATATCAAAGACATGGCTAATACACAATGTGGTATGTATGTGCAGGATAAAAGATAAAGTTGAGTTTAGTTAATTGAGAGGAAAAGATGCGTGCTACTTATACTACTAATATGATACATTGGTAATGCAGTGTTGAGGGTATTTTGGAGAATTAAGAAAATAGGGACAATGTTTTCGTTAGCAAGAGTCGTGGCCATAAGTCAGAGGTAAGAAAAATTTCGAGAAAATTGAGTTGAGGGTGACAAAAAATCTTTAAATTAAAAATGGTGATAACTTTGATCAGCTAAGATCAAAGCTTCACTTAATTTAAGATTAAATTAATTGGGGTGTAAAATATAATTTTTTAAAATTTATTACTTTTTAAGAAGTATTTTCTCTCATTTCAAATTTCAAATTTTAGAATTTTCCTCTTCTCTTATCTTTCCAATCTTTCTTTCTCTATCCATATTTTCATCTTCTTCCGTCTTCTCTTCTTCTTTTTCTTTTCCTTTACATCATCTTTCTTCTTTTTTAAATTTTTATGGACTTCTTTTAAAATCTTGAGAAGTTTAACAAGAAAATTTTGATAAAAAATGATTGAAGAAATAATGTAGAAAATTAAAAAACTACGATAATTGTTTCAATAACTACCATAGTTGCTGCAATAGTTACGGTAGTTGCTGCAGCAGTTACGATAATTGCTGCAACAACTACTAGTAGTTTTTGCAATAATTTCAGTAATTGTTGTAACTACTACTATTAAATTACAACAATTATTGTAGTTGTTGTAGCAATTATCGAAATTGCTGCAACAACTACGACTGTTGTTGTAGCAACTACGACTGTTGTTGTAGCAACTACGACTGTTACTGCAGCAACTTCGATCTTCACTTAATTTTTTTTTTTAATGTGGTGGAGGAGCAACCCATGAAGAGAGATGGTATTTATGGTGAAGGAGGTGGTGACGCCGAAGGAAAAGGTGATGATTGTTGTGGTGTTGATAGTGATGATGATGGAGAAAAAGAAAAATAGATGACGGTTGTCGTTGATAAGAAAATGGTGGTGGATCTGGAAGAGGTGGCAATTGTGGTGGATCAGAAAAAAGTGGCAATGGTGTTGATGGTGATGGTGAAGGAAGAGGAGGTGATGGTGGTGATGACAGCGGCCCCAAAAAAGATGTGGAGGGGATAGATAGGGTGGTGTAGGAGTAGGAGTGATGACAGCAACAACAATCGTGATAGACGAGGTGTGGAGGGGATTGGGTATAGTGAGAGAAAGTAAGAATCTTTATGTAAATAATAAAACTTAGGAGTTTTAAGATTTGTGTAATTAACACTAATCTTAAAATTGTCACCTCTAATTAATACTTAATACTTAGGTTTTACATTGGATCAAAGTATAAATTAAAAAAACTTGTGGGCTATTCTCAAACTTCTGTTACTTTCTTAATTCTTAGTAAAGTAATTGTCACCTACACTCAATTATTAAAACTTGAGTCACCTACACCTCATTTTAAATTTTTTTTGTCACTTTTAACTCAAAAAACCCAGTAATTTCTCAAGTCACACTGCCAGGCGTGCCAGCCTAGCTTCCCACCACTATTCTTGGAAAAAGAGTTTAATCCAAAATAATAAAAAAATTTAAACTATTATTTTGTTATTTTAAAAAATAATTATAGATGATTATTGTTTATAAAAAAAGTTCAATAATTAAAAAATAACATAGGTGTCATGTTTTTGTTTTGTTTTTTTGTGTCGTTGTATATATGTTAAATCCTAGTGTAAGAGAGTCTTAAAATATCATGATTTTTTATCAAAGCATAGATTACAAGCACATAAAATAGCACATAATTTATATTTTGAGAAAGAAAGAAGTTCATTTCACAAGATTAAGCCTTGGCTAAACAAGGATATCACATTTTTCACACTAAATAACATATCAGTAGGGGCATGCAAAATTTGAAGAAAATGCAACCACTGTGCACACCATGATTCTTTACCTCTTAGTATATCTTTTTTTTAAGAAAAATTGGTTATACAAAACTTTTGATGGGACAATACACTATCTTATCTTTTGAATTTCTGTATAAAAAGTACTTCCTCCATTTAACAAAGAATGATCTACTTTCTTTATTAATTCATTTCAAAAGAATGGTTTCTTTCTTTTTTGGCAGTATTTTAATTTTAACTTTTCACATGACATGTTTAAGATCACAATATTAAATGATATTTTGGTACATTTGACACCACTTTAATCTAAGGCTACAAGATTCAAAAGTCTTCTTTATTTTCTTAAACGTTGTGTCAAGTCAAAGTAGGTCCTTGTTTTTGAACGGAGGGAGTAATAATTTATAACGTTCTATTAATTTTTTTTGTAAAAGGAATAATTTATTACGTTTTATAAAATTTTTATAAAACGTAATAATTTATCACGTTTTACAAACAATTTTTTTCACTATACACAACTGTCACATCATTGTTAAGAAAAAGTAGAAAATATAATAATTTATTACGTTTAATTTATTTTAATAACTTATTAAAGTGGTGACCTATTTTGATCATTTTATTTATTTTGGTTCCGAGTTCTTTTTTGGCCATCTTAGATAAAATAATAAGGAAGAAAAACTGTATATAGCAATTATTATTATTAGATAAAAAAGTACAACTTATAGCATAACTTTCATTTTTTTCAATATAGCAAATCTTATAAAAAATAAAAAATAAAAATATTTTTTCTTTTTTAAAAAAATACAAAGAAGTAATTACTGAAAAGTAAAATAAAGATTTAATACAACTAGTATGCAATAATCCTTCCTTAAATATAGTTATCCTTAATTATTGATATCAATCCACTCCAAATTTCTCTATCCGTTTTTCTTTTCTCCTATTTTAATGCTTTCATTAAGAGTTTCCATCTTCATACACTACCTTCTTTTTATACATCATTTAGTTGTTCCAGTCACAAATTAGTATCACCTAAATTTATACACTGCATTCTTTATGAATTTTGATTGCAACGAGGAACCACTACAAACACTCAACAACGGCTACCAATCGCCAAGTTAAGGACCTTTCAACTGGTAAAGATCCTCCATAGAAGTATCATTATTTTTCCCTTGGGGACCGTTTCATAAATTGGTATCACCTAAATTTAATATTGCAATCTATTAATATCAATTTATATATCTATTTCATACAAATGTGACATGTGAGAAAACACTTTATAAACTGATTTCATTCAATTTATGATCTTAAATATATCTTCTTGATTGAATATCACAATCATATAATACTCATCCCATATAAATTTAACATGTAAGAAACTATTTTATAAACCTTGAATGTAATATTGATATTATACAGGTTTCATACATGAAATAACTCAAAAAATACAAGTTTCTATATTTATTTCATACACTAAAATAAATAATAACGTATAATATTTGGTGAAAGTCGATTTCTATACCAACTTCTGCAATCATTATACCTATTTCATACTAATTTTATATAGAATTCATACATGAAACAGTTTAATAAATCTATACAAGATAATTTTCACTATATTATTCTTATGAAAGATTACGATCTATATTTAAATCCTTATTTATATTGTTACCAACACGAACTGATTGTTCAATATTTTTTCTCTAATATCCATTGACATATCTTTTATTGTTATATACAATGAGTATTTAATAAAGAAATTGAAAATACTCCTTGTATCATATTATTTTTAAAGAACAATAGAAGAAAGAGAATTTCTGATGAAGGAGAACAAATCGTTGGTTGAATAATGATTCACAATGGAACAAATCATTGGTTGAATATTCTAGGACTTTAGGGGAAGGAGTAAAATCGAATTTTGGTTTACACATGATTCACAATGGAGAAAGAAAAATATATATATATATCAATTTTTTTTTTTCGGAAAGAAGATGAATATTATGTTAAACCCACTTTTTTTAATGAAGAAGATGAATATTATATGAAACTCACTTTTTTTCAATCTTGTATTTTCAAGGGAAGAATATGAATATTATATGAGTAAGTTACTGCAACCAGAATTTTCAATAAATTTTTGAAAGGTTGAATATTAGAATGGAGAAAGAGAATATCTATTTACCATAATTATCAATACACAATTTAAGGAGAATATTAATTACAACCCTATAAATATGGAACTGATTTTAAATTATATAATTAAAAACGAATTTTGAAAATACAATTAAAATAATATATCTTTTAATAAGTTGTTATAACTTGTAACTAAATTTCTATTAATGCAATTATCTAAAAATATTGCTAAAATTTATTATTTTAGATCTAATAATACTGTAGGGATAATTTATTA
>NW_025882383.1:0-1632 GCF_002878395.1 Capsicum annuum
ATTAGAGGGAACATAAATCAGACCTACTAAAATGACAAAACTAAGCCACCTTACTATTGAATGTGATTGATTCATAAATTACGTTCTGTTAATTTTCTTTCTTCAATAAGCCGCCTTACTACTGAATGTGATTATTAATATTCAAACTTGGACAAAGTTTAAATAATATAAAAGCTGGAATCTAGAGCACATTATGTAGGATATTAATTCTTTTCAGATCTAGTCAGCAGCCATTCAGGACAAAGTTGGCAAATGAAACCACCTGTAATCCTTCAACCTTAGTTAGAGGTCTCGGGTTATGTTAGGGAGCACTTCCCTGTTAAATAGATCATAGAAAGCACTTCGCCATTAAATTAGCCCAACGGTAAGCAAACCTTGACTAGTCAGACCAACAAGTTCCGAATATCAAATGGTCATAGCCCGCAAAAGAAAAAAAGTAGAGTGGTCCAACTAGTCACCTTGTTGGTGAGGATTTGATTCCATGCTCGTAATCTCCTCCCACATTTTTCATTCCCTACCCTCAATTTTTTTATAAAAAAATAATTGTATAAAAACTATCTTCTCTTCCTCTATTCCTATAAATAAGAGAGGAAGTGGGAGAGACATATCCAAAAATAGATAAGGCTATAAGGTGGTTTTGAATTGTGAGGTAGTTTTTCCTCACCAAAATTCTATCTTTAATTATCATCTCTATTTTTTTTTTATATGCTCATTCTTCTTTTAGTTGCCAACTTTGGCATTTGATTTGGTGATTTTTTGATGTATTTAATTGTTGTGGATTCAGGATCAAGAATGGGAGGTGGTGGCAATATGTCTAATCCAACAGCTAAAACAGAACTAAAGCAAAATCCTCTCCAAAGAATGCCAACTTCAAAGCCCCCATTTACAATTGGTGATATCAAGAAGGCTATCCCTCCCCACTGCTTTAAACGATCTCTCATCCGCTCATTCTACTATGTCGTTCGTGATCTATCACTAGTTTCCGTCTTCTACTACATCGCCTCCACTTACTTTCACCTCCTTCCATCCCCATATTGCTACCTAGCATGGGTTGCTTACTGGATTGTTCAAGGTTGTGCTTTTACTGGAATATGGATGGTTTCCCATGAATGTGGACACCATGCCTTTAGTGATTACCCGTGGGTAGATGACACTGTAGGTTTTATCCTTCACTCTGCACTTCTAGTGCCATACTTTTCACTTAAATATAGTCATAGTCGTCACCACTCACACACCAATTCTCTTGATGGTGATCAAACTCACGTGCCAAAGATTAAATCCGAACTACCATGGTTCTACAAATACTCGAACAATCCACTAGTACGAATACTCCTACTTGTCACGGCCCTCGGTCTCGGCACATTTTTGTATTGGACCATAAATTTCACGGGAAAGAATTATGGCCGCTTTGCATGTCACTTTGATCCATATGCACCTATTTATAATGATCGTGAGAGGTTATGGATCTACATCTCAGATGCAGGTTTGATAGCAACTACTTATGTGTGGTATCGCATTGCTCTGGCACAAGGGCTAGCTTGGGTTGTATGTATTTATGGGATGCCCCTCCTAATTCATAATGTAACCTTAGTATTAGTGACTTATTTGAACCACACTCACCCTTCAGTGCCA
>NW_025882384.1:0-3207 GCF_002878395.1 Capsicum annuum
AAAAGCCACCAAAATCGAAATGAGGGTGATGTTAGTGTGGAATCACTAGTATTGCAAAACATTGTTAGAAACCTTGGTGCTTGAGTGGTTAACGCCCTTTTGTGTCATTATAAGAGTGTTGGTGTTACTTTTACATGTGTTAAGGGTCTTAGTGTTTAACATACACTTAGGTTCTTAGTTCTTGTAAGAGTTGATGTCTCACTACCTATCTTTAGCTTCTTGTAATCGTTTGTAGTGTTTCTTTCTTGTTTAGTGAAAATCATTTGGTTCTTGATATCCTTGTGTTGTTCTTCATCTTGTTGTTGTAGTTGTTTCTATTTTGGTGTGATTACATCTTTTTCATCTTGTCATTGTGTTGTATTCTCGGTTTGTGACTTGTGGCCGAGAGAGTGTGTTGTGGTGCACTTAGTTTCCTCTTGTGTTTTGAGTCTTGTTTCCGTGTTGTGGGTTGGTTCCGTTATCATTAATAAAGTAATAAAATCATGTTTCAAAGCTTACTTTCAAACTCACCACTCGACTCCTGATAGGCGATTCTAGAGTATTGACTCCAACCCCGTCTCAAGACTTAACTCCCGATCCTGACTCCATTTTTGAATTCTTGACCCAGAGTCAGATAAGGGTAGGTTCTTGAGTTAATATAAAGAGTCGGGTCTTGAGTTGGGGTTGAGGATCGAGAATTGGGGGTCGGGATCAAGGTTTGGACTTACGATCAGGGTTGAGTTTCAAATGGAAAGTTGATTCAAGGTTGAGAGTCGGTTTGAGCATCAAAGGTGGTCCCAAATCGGCCGATGGGGAGTTGGGGTCGGAGGTCTAAACTCGGGTTATAGTCGAGAGCAGGATCGAGGTTTAGAGTCAATGTTGGGATCAACCAAGTATTAAAGAAAGACAAAATGGTTCAATGAACCCCTGTACTATGTCAGTTTTGTAAGTTGGACACTTCTACTTACATGTTTGTCATCTGGACTCCTGAACCCACTAAAAACAACATTTTAAATACTTTTTTGGTGAGTGTAACACACTCTCGCCATATCAGCTTTCATGTCAGCTTACACGTCTACCACGTCTGCCACGTCAGCTGCCACATCAGTTGCCACATCAGCCGCCAAGTCATTTTTAAGTATTACATTAAATTTTATGTTATTTTTAAAATGCTACACAAGAAATTAAATATTAAAATAAATTTAATTAAATATTTTTTTTTTAATAAATTGTAGAAATTCTAATACACAAATACAATAAATTTTAATTTTCAATTATAAATTTAAAGTTTTAACTATAAATTCACATTACACAAACATAATGAATTTTCAATTTTTATCTAAATATCTTCAACAATTTGTAAAAGTTACAAAATTAATCCTAAACAAAATGAAAAATTTAAATTGAGAAAATGAATACAAAAAAATTAAAAAGCAAATCAAGAAGAATTTTGTTTTTTGACAATGAACAACAAACAACAATATCAACCACAACAAAGACCTCTTCAAGGATATATAATTTTTTTTTTTTTACAATGAACAACAACAACAACAATATCAATCAGCAAAGACCCTCTTCGGGAACAACAACAATATTTTCTTTTCTACAATGAACAACAACAATATCAACCACAGTAAAGCAAAGACCCTCTTCACGGATATATAACTTTTTTTTGACAATGAACAACAATAACAATAACTACCATCAAAGACCCTCTTCAGGAGCAACAACATTATTTTTTTTGACAATGAACAATAACGACAATATCAACCACAACAAAGACAAGGAATAACATAAACTTTCGTTGAATCTTGTCAATCTTATCTCCACTAACATACACTTTCGTTGAATTATTAAGCTTGATTAACTCTCCTTAATGGAACCCCATTTACCTTAAATGACCCAATAACAAGTAACAGTCCAGAACATACAAGTTTCAAGAACACAACTCTTTTTTCCTTAAATCTCCCAGCTAGAATAATCAAACCAGTACCAGGTGTAATACTGGCTCTCAATTTTGTGGGTTTTGGTTTGCGTTCGTTGATGAGGGATTTTTCCACATCATCAACTAGGTATAATTTTGATGGTTTGATGGCGGTAGTTGGGGGCGGAGCAACAACGGCGGTGGATTTTGGGTGGGTGGGGAATTTATCGCCCTTTTTCTTTTTGATAACCCAAAGGCCCTTTTTATGGTACATTTTGGTACGGAAGAATTAGCCGATTCAATTGATTAGGTTAGGGTTATGGGGGAATTTCTTGGCGGCCATTGCTGTGAAGTGTGCAAAGGGCATGTTTGGAGTGAAAAGGGAACAAAATGAAAGTGAAATTTAAATTGTGCAAAGGGTAAGTTTGAGAAAGTGAATAAAAAATCTTCTTTATTTTTTTTAAATTTTAATATTATTTTTAATTTTTTTAAATTAGTTTAATATAAAATTGGCAAAAAATTGACCCCCACTCGCACTTCAGGCGAGTGTAATCACTCTCCTTATCCTAGTCAGCATTTTAATGCCATATAGGTAAAGTCAACGGTCAAAGGGTTTAAAATATAGCTTTTTTGTGGGTTCAGGGGTCCAGATGACAAACATGCAAGTAGAAGTGCCCAACTTACAAAACCAACATAGTACAAGGGTCTAGAAGGTCATTTTGCCTTAAAGAAAAGAAGAGAAAGTGGTCCTTATTTGAGAGTCAGGGTTGGGAGTCAGAAATCGAGGTTGAGGTCGGGAGTCCAGGCCGGGATCAAGAGTTGGAAGTCGTTGTCGGGGTCAGGATCGAGTCCTGGGTAGGGAGTCAGACATGATTCAAGTTTAAGAGTTGGGAGTTGAGGTCGAGGTCTAAGTTAGACTCGAGTAAATGTAAAGTACTTAAAAACCACATTAAAAGGATGTATATGTAAAAAAAAAAAAAAAAAAGTCTCAACAATTCTCCAAATTTTGAAAAACTCACTTGTTTTGAACTATGAAAAGATTCACTAAATATGGACTAGAGGGAGTAGTTTCTACGTTATTCAGTCAAATCTTTCTACAGTGACAGTATTTGTCTGAAAATTTCATGGTTGTTATAGAGAGATGCTATTAAATATGTATGTTGTCATTTGACGTTCAGATCTCATTTAGTTGTTATAAATAAAAGTATGCAAAATTAAAAAGAGCATGAATATAGAAAAGACAAATATTAGTAGCATTTTCCTCATGAAGTTATGATTTAACTGTTATGCACCATTTAAATACA
>NW_025882385.1:0-1622 GCF_002878395.1 Capsicum annuum
TACTTTTAAAAAAATAGGGTCTTAAAAATTTGGGACCTCAAGATATTGCTTTTAATGACTGTCATTGACCGACATTGGTGGGTGTATGAGTTGTCATAGGGTTGGGGTTGTTTTAGGGTAGGAGGAGATAATGAACTTAAAATGTAAATTTATAAAATTTGTTTTTCATGCCCCGATTAAAAAAATATATATTTTTAAGAAACTTGTATTCATAGAGACAAATAAAACATGAAGAACTAATTAGAAAACATTTTCATCCATACCAAACATAACCATAGAGCAAACATATAAACAACTGCCAAAACCAAGATTTTGCTATATATAAATACCATTGGAAGAAAATTAAATGGACCAAAATCCATAGTTTTCACTCCTCCGATCTAGTTCATAATGAACTTCCAAAGTAAACATGATTGTCTCTACGGCGACAGACACACATACTACACCGGATGAACTAGCTATGAAAATAAAATAGAATTGTCCCTACAACGACAGATGTTCATCCTCTACGAATGAACTACTAAAGCAAATATGATGACCCTCACGGTCTCTTCTAGCAAAGTTGGATTTGACTGATGAAACAAACATGGATCATTTGGGGTTTATCCCTGACATTATTTCATGTGCAGCTTGCTTGTACATGTCTTCCACAGATAAATCTCCAGAGATCAACTGCTCTAAGCCACTTGCACCTCTTGCCTGAACATATATCAACATGTTTTCAGTAAAGTTTTACAAGTGGGTCTGAAGAGGGCGGTGTGTATACAACCTTATATTTATTTTGTTCAAGTAAAGTAACCTAAATTATTTCTGATATAATCTTGGACTAAACTATACTGTGGTTTATGAAACAAATAGAGAGAATTTTGGGTGAGACTAGGTGCATGAGAGGAGGCATTTCTAGAAAAAGAATTTTCAAATATACACTAAAATGTGTTGTATTTTTTGAATAGGTTAAAAAGAAAAGAGTATCATAATAAATTAAATGATTAGTAAAAACTCTTGTGTGAGTAGCATTTCATGCGTTTCAATTTATGTATTATAATATCTATTTAAAAAAGAAAAGGAATATTGATCTTTCAATGCAGTAAGTTTTTCATTCCAAAACATTTCATCTAGTCCTAGTTAATAATTAATACCTCTTAGAGGAATGACATAGTATGTTTTTTATGGTACACCCCTTAATTTCATACTTTAAAATTCAAAAGTTTCTCTCAAAGACACGTAAAATGAATTAGAGAGTACTATTTTATTTTATTTTATTTTTTAACTAAAAACCCTAATTCACAGTCTTCAAAATGACCAACATAGATTTGTAAATTGAGCACATATTAATACATAAAATTAAATGGATCTCTAAATATCAATAAAGGGACAGTCCTGTGCATTAAAACTCCCGCTATACAGGAGCCAGGGAAAGGGCAAGAACAATAATTTCACATTAAAGAAGATAATTTCTCTATTAAGAAAATAATTAAAGGAGAAAGGACTTACATGGGTTTGGATCATGAACAGATTTCTGAATTGATCAGATGAAACGTGAGCATGCACAATGTCAATCTTATTTTTCTCCAGAACATGACAAATGAAGGTAAAAAGCCCAGGCTTCTTAGGACAACACA
>NW_025882386.1:0-1068 GCF_002878395.1 Capsicum annuum
AGAACAAGTGTCATTTGCTCCTTATGTGATATATCTTTTGATTCATCTACTAGTATCCCAAAATAATCACCATCTAGGTCTTCCATTATAACCTTGATTGTTTTTTTCGTACAAGCATCAACAATATCTTTTTGAATTTTTGGACAACACATCATTTTATTTTTTGGGGTATTTTCTAAAATAATGCTTCCAACATCCTCATTAATGTTTCCACACAATCGCAAAAGCTCAAGAAATATACCTTTATTTGTAGATGATACACTCTCATCATGACCACAAAATGACAATCCTAATCTCAAAAGAAACCTTGCAACATCGATTGAAGCACTCAAGTGATGCCAAGATTCATTTTTTTCTTTCTCGAAATGCTTGTCAAAAGATGTGCGAATAGATTGTGATTGATTCATCAGGTGAATCATCACGTTGAAACACTTGTTGTGGATGCTATTAACCTCTCCAATATGAGTTCCGAATCTCTCTAAAGCCTTGTTCCAACCCTTAAATCCATTTTGCGTAAAAACAATATCCGCCATATTTCCACGAACTTCATGCTCATTTTTTAATAAGTAGCAACACAAACAATATGCAACATCTTTTGATACACTGTACTCTAACCACTTGGTATATGGATCCTTGAACCAACCGGGATAAAATTTATGCATTGTAATTTTCTTCTTCCCAAATTGAGTTTTCGGAAAATTATGATCCTTAGGCTGACAAGGCCCCTTTTGAATATAATATCTTCTAACTTCGTCACGTATATTAGCATCATATTCTACTATAGGCCTTCTTTCTACCAGGTCGGCTTTCAAATATGTAAAATCAATATTTGAAGGAGTAGTATCTCTTTGAACTTCCGAAGGTATGGATGAAGCAACGAGTGGAATAGGAGCATTAGAGCTTGGTTGCCCACGTTTTGATCTAATTGTGACATTTCAGATATTGGTGAAGTAGCAAAATCTTTCAAAACTAATTACTAAATGCTAAACAAGATACATGAATTTATTTTCAGTTCGTATGCTTGCTATCTACGCTACTGTCAACTGGATATAAGAAGGTGTCGCTTGT
>NW_025882387.1:0-1167 GCF_002878395.1 Capsicum annuum
AAAATAAAAAATTTTAATGACATAACATGCCAACTACGAGAGAAGAAGACTTTTGAAGTGTTTAGTATTTTTTGAGTAAAAAGTGATAGTTGAGTAATATTATGATCCTAAATGAAACATAAGTGATATTTGAAGAAATTTTTTAAAACTTGGGTGACAATTTAGGGAATTCACTTTTAAAACTCTATTTTCTTGCACTAATTTTCATATTCATTAAAAAAAATTATAATATCAAAAAAAAATTCAGTATGAAAAATTCTTTTTAGTAAACTAATGCATTTTTCATAAATAAATAAATAAATAGAATTATAGTTTGATTAAATGAGTTTGATGAGTTAAATATGTTTAGTATTTTCTTTTAAAAAAAAGTTTTAATGACATGACATGTCAACTAAGAGAGCAAAACTTTTGAGGTGTATAGTATTTTTTGAGGAAAAAAGTGATAGTTGAGTGATATTGTGATCCTAAATGAAACATAAATGATATTTGAAGGAAATTTTTAAAACTTGAGTAACAATTTAGGAAATTCACTTTTAAAACTCTATTTTCTTACACTAATTTTCATATTCACTAAAAAAAAATATAAAATCAAACTAGATAAAAAAAAAACAACTTAATTAAATTTCTCAAAATATGTACAAAGTATATACTATACATAATTAAAAGTTGAACTAAAATTAAACAACTTCAAACGTAAAAAAAAAAAAAAAATATATATATATATATATATATATATATACCTAGCAATTAATAAATAAATTTGTACCAATTAATTTTTTTTCTTAATTACGTACTACTACATTTGACAATTATTTAATTATGTAATTATCAATTAAAAAATTGTTCATTTCTAAAACAGATAGGATGCCATTGTTCATTAAATGGACCTTAACTGATCACTGATTATTAACTCGAATAATCATTCATTAATTATGTATTTGACAATTATTTAATTATATAATTGCCAATTAAAATAGAATACATAAATTATTCATTCCCATGTATTGGGATAATTTTCAATGTATTGGAAAATGGTTATTAAATAAAGTAATGTTAGAAATTCAAATTTAGAATTGAAAGGGCAAAAATGTCTAAACACTAACTAATTTATAGTATGAATAGGGCTTTTTACTACTGTGGCCAAAAAGATTTTTCCTTATAATGCTA
>NW_025882388.1:0-3442 GCF_002878395.1 Capsicum annuum
TTGGAAAATCCATCCAAGGGCAAGCCCGTGGTTGATAGTATAGAGAAGAATGTTATTGAAGAAGATTGTGATGATTCTGTAGAAGTTGAAAATCAGGATGAGAATGTTCAGGATACTACACCTAGATGCCAGCAGTCTGAAAAGATTGATAATGGGAAGCACAATAAAAAGAAAGTGGTGGAGAAAAATCTTCCAAATCCACCACCACCTTTTCCTCAGAGGCTGAAGAAGAAGGCTGATGACACCAGGTTTAGTAAATTCATGATCATGCTGAAGCAGCTGACTATAAATGTGCCTTTGGTGGAGCCACTGGAGCAAATGCCAGGGTACGCCAAATTCATGAAGGACCTTTTGACAAATAAAAGGACAACGAGCTATGAACTGGCAGATAATTTTCATCATTGCAGTGCAATTGCCATGAGGTCTTTGGTACAGAAGAAGGCAGATCCGGGTGCTTTCACTATTCCTTGCACGGTTGGATCTTTAGACTTTGCTAATGCTTTATGTGATTTAGGGTCTAGCATTAATTTGATGCCACTATCCATTTATAGACAGTTGGGGTTGGGCGATCCTACACCAACCAACATGCTACTTGTAATGGCAGATAGGTCGGTAAAACGACCTGTTGGTATCTTATATGATGTATTAGTAAAGGTTTCTACCTTTATTTTTCCTGCAGACTTTGTTATTTTGGATTGCGAGGTGGATTTTGAGGTGCCCATAATCTTGGGTCGACCTTTCCTCGTAACAAGAAGTGTGCTTATTAATTTGCGAGCAAATGAGCTTTTATTTCGGATGAATGACGAAGTGGTACGTCTTGATGTATGCAAATCAATGAAGTAGCCCAAGGATATGAATGTGTTATCTATAGTTGATGTTTATTATGAGGATGATAAGGAATTATCTTTAGAGAAGCAGCTTACTGTTGAGCCATTGGCTGCTGTGCTTTTGAACTTTGATCGTGAGGATGTTAAAGAGTACGAAGAAACTATCTGTGCTTTGACAGGAATGGGGTCGTATTATTATGCCCCCAGGAAGCTGGACCTTGACCTTAAGAATTGACCTTCACCACTGGCAAAGCCATCCATTGAAGAGCCACCGGTGCTAGAATTGAAAGAGCTACACAGTCATCTAAGGTATGTGTTCTTGGGTAGTGGAAATACATTGCCGGTTATTATTGCTGCTGATTTAGGTGAACAACAGGTAGAGGCTCTCATCTCTGTTCTGAAGAGGTACAAGAGAGCTATTGGTTCGACTATTGCTGATATAATTGGTATCCCTCCTGGCATATGTATGCACAAGATTCAGCTAGAGGAAGATTGCGTACCCACTATTGAGCATCACCGTCATCTGAATCCACCTATGCAAGAGGTGGTGAAGAAAGAAATCATAAAGTGGTTAGATGCAGGGGTGGTGTATCCAATCTCAGACAGTAAATGGGTGAGTCCTATACAATGTGTGCCTAAGAAAGGGGGCATGACAGTAGTAGCGAACCATAAGAATGAGCTAATTCTACTCAGGCCTGTCACAAGGTGGAGGGTGTGTATGGATTACCGGAAGCTAAACTCGTGGACTTTAAAGGACCACTTCCCAATGCCATTCATGGATCAAATGCTTGATCAATTGGCAGGAAAGGGATGGTTCTATTTCTTAGATGGTTATTCCGAATATAATCAGAATTGCATTGCTCCTGAAGATCATGAGAAGACCACTTTCACATGCCCATATGGTACTTTTGCATTCAAACGAATGCCATTTGGGCTATGTAATGCACTTGCCACTTTTCAGCGGTGTATGATGTCCATTTTCTCTGATATCGTTGAAGACACCTTAGAGGTGTTTATCAGAGGTTTATTAAAGACTTCTCCAAGATTGAAAACCCATTATGCAAACTTTTGGAGAAGGAGGCAAAGTTTTACTTTGGTGAAGATTGCTTGAAGGCATTTGAATGCCTCAAAGGAAAGCTAGTTGAAGCTCCTATTATTATAGCACCCGATCGGTCTCTACCTTTTGAAATCATGTGTGATGCAAGTGGTGTAGCCTTGGGTTCTGTACTTGGTCAGAAAAGAGAAAAGCTATTTCATCCAATCTACTACGCGAGCAAGGCCTTGAATGGAGCACAGAAGAACTATACCGTCACTGAACAAGATCTTCTTGCGGTTGTTTATGCTTTCGAGAAGTTCCATGCTTACTTGTTGGGAACCAAGGTAGTGGTTCATACAGATCATGCGGCTCTAAGATATCTAATGGCAAAGAAGGATGCCAAGCCAAGGCTAATTAGGTGGGTGTTACTGCTTCAAGAATTCAATTTTGAGGTAAAGGATAGATAAGGTTGTGAAAACCAAGTAGCTGATCATCTATCTAGACTTGAGAGTGAGCACACAGTGCAGACCAACCTTGATATTGATGATGCATTCCCCGATGAAGAGATTCTAGCAACTATGGTGGAAAACTTACCGTGGTATGCAGATTTTGCTAACTACGTGGTAAGCGAAGTGATTCCTGAACATCTCTCCTTTCATCAAAAGAAAAAGTTCATGCATGATGTGAAACATTACTTCTGGGATGAGCCTTATCATTTTCGACGATGTGATGATGGTATTATTAGGCGGTGCATCACAGATGTAGAGGTGCCTAGCATACTAGAAGCAAGCCATGCTTCCCAAGTTGGAGGTCACCATGCAGGTGATCGGACGGCCAAGAAAGTACTGCAAAATGGCTACTATTGGCCTTCATAATTCAAGGATGCCTATGATTTTGTAAGAAGATGTGATCAGTGTCAGCGTCAAGGTTCTATTTCAAAGCACCATGAGATGCCCATGTCCAAAATGCTTAAAGTAGAGTTATTTGATTTTTGGGGTATTGACTTCATGGGCCCATTTGTGAGCTCATTTGGGATAAAATATATCTTAGTTGCTGTGGATTACGTATCCAAATGGGTCGAAGCAGTCGCTCTAGCTGATAATGACGGTAAGAGTGTTGTGGCGTCCTTAAAGAGAAATATCTTCTCTCATTTTGGGGTACCCCATACCATCATAAGCGATGGAGGATCACATTTCTGCAACAAGCTGTTCAGAGCCGTATTGGCAAAGTATGGGGTTAAGCAACATAAGGTAGCTACACCGTACCACCCACAAACTAGTGGGCAGGTGGAGGTTTCAAACCGGGAAATCAAGATGATCCTTGCTAAGACTGTGAATGCCAGCAGGAAAGATTGGTCCAGGAAGCTGGACAATGCCTTATGGGCATATAGGACCGCGTTTAAGACACCAATTGGCATGTCACCATACCAACTAGTTTATGGAAAGGCTTGTCATTTGCCGATTGAGCTAGAACATAAAGCAATATGGGCACTGAAGCAGCTTAACCTGAACTAGGATGATGCTATAAATATGAGATTGGGACAGCTGAACGAGATGGATGAATTCCGTCTAAATGCATA
>NW_025882389.1:0-1467 GCF_002878395.1 Capsicum annuum
TTGGGATTTGACTAATAAGTCGTATTTTGTTATCTTTCTGAAATTCTTTTATTCTTGGATGATGATTACTCTGTTGATATTTGAGGGTTATTTATGGAAACCTCGTTGATTTGTGTTGAACTAAATGAAAATGGCTCAAAGGGTTAGCTTGGAGCTACTCATAGCCTCAAGCACCGTGTGACGCTCCGAGACCCATTTTTTGGGGTATTACAAACTTGGTATCAGAGCCTAAGGTTTAAACGTGTCCTAGGGAGTCTGACAAGCCATGTTAAGTAGAGTCTTGATCATCGGTGTGTAGCACGCCACATCTATGAGCAAGAAGCTACAAGATATTTTAGGAAAAAGTATGATTCTTTCTTTCAAAAGTCTATCGTGCTTAAAGTGCCTCTCTTTACTATTGATTCGTGTTATTCTCTTTTAGAAATATGCCTCCACGTCGAACGAGAATAAATAATTATATTCAGCAACCTCAACACGCTGACCCATTGAATGAAAATGTGTCTCATAGTGAATTTTGGGCAGCCTTTCAGGCGCTGGCCCAAGCTATTATTGCAAATGTTTAGGCCAACCAGGCCCCATCTCTACAGCAGCAGGGAGGTGATTCAGCTGCTGATAGGATCCGTGACTTCATGCGGATGAATCCACCAAAATTCTATCGGTCCAAGTCTGATGAGGATCCAGAGTTGTTTTTAGAGGAGGTACAGAAGATTACTCAGGTGATGCATGTATCTGAGAAACATAGTGTGGATTTGGCTGTGTATAGGTTAAAAGACCTTGCTTATGACTGGGTTATTGCTTGGAGGAAAGGTAGAGGTGAGGGAGCTATCCCTACAACTTGGCAAGAGTTCCAGGATGCATTCCTGGTTAAGTTTTTCCCTTTGGAGATAAGGGAGGCAAAGGTGGAAGAGTTTATGAACCTGCGATAGGCCTCTATTACTGTTAGGGAGTACTGTCTAAAGTTCAATCAGTTGGCCAAGTATGCTCCTGACTTAGTGGCTGATAATCAGGCTAGTATGAGTAAGTTTGTGGCTGGAGTGTCTAGTTATGTGGTTAAGGAGTGTAGGTCTGCTATGCTGAATAGTAAGATGAATCTTTCTAGGCTGATGATTTATGCCCAAGAGATTGAGGCAGACAAGATTAAGGAAAGAGATAGAATGAGAGGGAATAAGAGAGCAAGGTCCAAGCAGCACGGACAGGGTCAAACTAGATCGCAGGGAGGGAGTTGCCCTTAGTATCAGGATTATTCGTCTATGCCAGCACCATTATCTGCTAGTGCTCCCATGCCTAGAGGTAGGCAGGAGAAAGGTACTAGGTCATATGCATCCAGGTCCCAGTACAGTGCTGGCAGTAAGCCAAATCGTCCCCTGTGTCCTAAGTGTAGTAGGGCTCATTCGGGTTAGTGTTGGGGTGAGAAGAGGGGTTATTTTCGGTGTGGTGACATGGGTCACAGAGTTAGAGATTGTCCAT
>NW_025882390.1:0-1376 GCF_002878395.1 Capsicum annuum
TACACCCTAACCAACGTTGTAACGATGAGATGTTTCGTTACATTTTCTAAATACACCATCAAACCATAAAAACATCAAACACAACACCACGAGACAAAAACGATCTGCAGACCACACAACACCATATTTCTGTCTAAAATCACTATACCCTGAGATTTTAACAACTCTCATCCTTGAAAAAACTTTGCCAAATACTTACACCCTAACCAACGTTATAACAATGAGATGCGTTGTTATACTTTCTAAATTCATCATCAAGTGAGTTTCACATACGAAATGATTAAATAAATTTTAAAAAAATTCTATTTTCATACAACTTTCAAATTGATGAAAATACCCCTACAAGGAACTATTATGTTCCTTGACTATTATGATCTAACTGCAAAACCATCAAACACTACACCACGAGACACAAACGTTCTCTAGACCACAAAACACCAGATTTTCGTCAGAAACCACTCTAGCCTGAGATTTTAACAACTCTCGTCCTTGAAAACAGGGGCAGAGCTATACTTTGGATGAACCCCCTTCAACAAAAAATTATACTATATATACGTGGTTAAAGTTATTTTTTATGTATATATAGTAGATGTCAAACCCTCCTTCGGTTAGTTCATATGTTCACTTATGAACTCCTTTGATGAAATTCCTGACTCCGCCACTCCTTTAAAAAACTTTATCAGGCACTAACACCCTAACCAACGCTATAATGATCGTTACATTTTCTACATTCATCGAAAAGTAAGTTTCACATACAAAATGATTAAATAAATAATAAATTTCTATTTTCATAAAACTTTCAAAATGACCAAAATACCCCAACTAGGAACAACTATGTTCCTCGACTACTATGATCTAACCGCAAAACCATCAAACACTACACCACGAGACACAAACGATCTCTAGACCACACAACACCAGATTTTCGTCAGAAACCACTCTAGCCTGAGATTTTAACAACTCTCGTCCTTGAAAACAGGGGCGGAGCTATACTTTGGATGAACCCCCTTCAACAAAAAATTATACTATATATACGTGGTTAAAGTTATTTTTTTATGTATATATAGTAGATGTCAAACCCTCCTTCGGTTAGTTCATATGTTCACTTGTGAACTCTTTTGATGAAATTCCTGACTCCGCCACTCCTTTAAAAAACTTTATCAGGCACTAACACCCTAACCAACGCTATAACGATCATTACATTTTCTAAATTCATCGTAAAGTGAGTTTCACGTACAGAATGATTAAATAAATAATAAATTTCTATTTTCATAAAACTTTCAAAATGACCAAAATACCCCAACTTGGAACAACTATGTTCCTCGACTATTATGATCTAACCACAAAAACATCAAACACTATACCACGAGACACAA
>NW_025882391.1:0-2178 GCF_002878395.1 Capsicum annuum
CCTGGGTATATTATTATACACTGACTTAAGTGTCGTGTGGCGTATCAGATTCAAGAACTCAAACCATTATGGTATACTTGGGTTGGAGGCTTCCCTGCTGAGTCAATGGCACATTCTATATCACCCGTGGAATATCAGACATGTAGGGGATACCACCTAACTCAAAAGTAATACACAAATCAGAGTTTGAGATTTACAGACAGGTTACATGTTTTCAAAAGGTGCCCATGTGTTTTTCAGAAAACTATTTTATGCATAATGTTTGATGAAAATTTTCTCTGACATATTATATATATATATATATATATAATTTCAATTACTCTATTTTGGATAGATTCACGTACCAGTACAATTGTACTGACCCCCTTCCTCCCAGGTACTGAGGCCCAGTCTAGGGGTCTAGTACCTCAGTAGAGTCTATAGACAGGGTTGTCTCAGATTTCAGTTGGTGAGACTTTTTTGCTTCGAAAAGCCTAGTCATATAGGTATTTATTTCAGTATGGCTTTTGGTCTGCTGGGGGCTTTGTCCCAGTTATTCAGATAGTATATCAGTAGAGATTTTACAAACTATAACAAATGTTTATTAAATATTGCTGGGCATGTTTTCAGGAACTTAACTGTTTAAATTTTTTTACCATTTTTTTGTATTATTGTGTCTATTCCATATTACTTTGATCATATGAATTATGTGCATGATTACTAGATAGACAGAGGACGTTCTGGGCCTTTGGGTTTGGGAATGCTCGTCATGGACTGGGCCCCAATTTTGGTCATGAAAAACTTGGTATCAAAGCATGGTTCATGGTCCCAGGGTGTCTGTAAAATTATGTCGGGTAGTCTCTTATTTATGGGTGTGTAGCATGCCACACATATAAGAAGGAGGCTATTAGGTATTTAGGAATGTATCTCTTTCTTCATGTTCTAGTTCATGCATTAGAGTCAGAATGTTCCTCTTTCATACTTTAATTCAAGCCATGGTTTCGCCCATATGAAAGTAAAAAGTCATCCCAAATTCTTTCCTTACTCTAATGTCCTCAGATATGTCTCATTATTGAGGTGATTTAAGTACAGAAGTTTAGAATCTAAATGGTCTGGATCTTTCTGAATGAACCATATAAGAGTTAAAATTTATGCAAGGACTTGAGAAGAGTCCGTTAGTTCTTTAATATGTATTTATTCTAATGTAAACATTGATCCTAATGGAATCGTGCTTTTCAGCTTGAGGTATTAATTGCATTTAGTTCCCTTCAAATTTATGTTACAAATGTCTTGCTTAAGGGGGGATGATGTGTAGTAGAATGTTAGAACTGTACTTCAACCCCAATAGTAGTATGTGTTAAAATATTGTTGTCATGACCTATTGGTAGTGAAATTAGTTCAAGAAGTTGGTGATGTGAAGTCACAAAGTTAAAAGTCAGAGTGAGGGTGACTTTTGCGTAAATGAATATTTTAGTTGAATAACCGATGTTCGAGAATGATTTACCCCCCTTATGGTGATAGACTAATATGGTAACTAGTAGCATTTGTGGATGGTGGTAGTCCATGGAGGAGGTGTTTGACTCCAACTTTATTTATACAGAGTAAGATGTGTATTCTTAGTTCATTGGATATTGTGTATTAAACTTCTATCTTATGTAATCTTGTCATCAAGGTGTTGTTAAAAAAATAAAGTCTAGTGAAGCCGTGTGGGGCTCTTTCGATTCACTAGCATAGTTGACTTGTCATTCATCTCATTTTCTTATTTAAAATACAAAATTAAAGTCTAGAGATGTCGTGTGAGGCCTATTTCGATTCACTAGCGACTTGTTGTCCAACTTGTTGTTCTTGTGTTGCTTTAATATATGTATATCTGAATTTGTTTGCATGAGATTGAGTTGGTAAAGAGGTGATTCGTCCTTGTGTGTTAGTTTAGTAGAAGGTAGAGAAGGAGTTGTTAGTTAGGATGATTTGTCGGTTGCTTGAAATGTGAAAATGGCTATATTAGCCTGTAAGTTGTAAGTATAGACTCATGGTTGTTTGTGGAATTTGAAGGTAGTATAAATGTATGCTAGGGTAAGTAAGCGTGATGTGAGAAGCCGTATAAGTAGATAAGATTGTATGGGGTTATAGTCTAAGATTAATGTCGATCATGTCTATTATGTGACTTTACCCCTTGAACTTCTTTTCCTTGGTAGTTGT
>NW_025882392.1:0-1701 GCF_002878395.1 Capsicum annuum
TTTTTTTTTAGTTTTCTTTTTTCTTAATAAAAAACCTTTCTTATTTTGAGAAGAACTCCCTTCATCTGTTGTCTGAGTACTTGTAGTTTTAAAACTAGCTGGGAGTATTCTCCCTACACTTTTTGGCAAAGTGTCAGCCGTCAACGGATTTGATAAGTCTTTACCAGCTACCGTTTGAGCTGGACTAGCTGTATCATTATCCGATACAGTAGGTCTTTCTGCATTCATTGGGGAACGCACACCCATTAACAGATTTGAGAAGTCTTTACCAACTACCGTGTGAGCTGAACTAGTTGTATCATTACTCGATACAGTAGGTTTTTTCATTTTTAAAGAACATGGAGAACTCTTTGGCTGGGTTTCATAAATTGGTTTTGCCTGTTGTGAAAGTTCAAAATGAAGGATTTTTATACGATTTTGCAAATACTTATATGTTCTAACATTTGTTCTTTTTCTTTTACAAGGTTTTCATTATCTTGTCTTAAAACTTCATTGGCTTGATTCAGTCTTTTAAAAGTTTCGGTCATAAAGGAACAATGGTCACAAAATATAATTTTGTTTATGTCTTTGTTAATATTATATTAAGGAATTTTTTATTTTTCTGGTCTTAAAACTGGGGTACTAAAATAATTTGGTCCCAAATTTCTTCGGGCATAGTTTAGAGTCTCTGAGAGGTCATAAAAACCTTTATAAAGAGGTGTTTTATAATCTTTTATGGCGTCCATTACCTCTATTCATGTCTGGAACACGCCTTGCTGCTGTCCTTTGAGAACAACATAGAATTTAAACCTGTTAGTAGTATTTTTCTCAGTAAAATAATAACTTAATGCATTTAGAACTGAAATAAAGTAACTATTGTCTTTTCTATTATATGTTATCCATAAATTGTCTAGTAGACATATCTGTGGCTTATCCACTTATACTTTTGACTTTCGTCTGAAAGTTAAGTTGGATGGTTCGTAACATACCAAGTTGTGGGGTCCAAAAATTATTCTATTTAATTTTGATTGTTCTAGCATCGTAAGTTGTCTGAAACGAGTGTTGCTCATTAGTGTCTTTAGATAGTCTTGGGATGATGAGGCTTCTACCTTGCCTTTGCCTTTTCCTGTATTCATACTGAAACAAAAATCGTTAGTTGTCTTCTTTAATTAATCTACTTAGTTGATTTGCTAAGTTATTATCTTTTCCTTTAATATGTTCTAAAACAATATTATAGATTGAAGTAGCATCTAGGAAATTTAACCATCTCCTTTTACTACTATTCTTATCTTTTATTTTCTGATAAAACTTTACTATTATTTTCTGATAAAACTTTACTATAGCCCCACAATCTGTTCTTACTAGTATTTTAGGCTTATTTAATATATAAAGTTCAAACCGTAAATTACTACTAGTGTCTCTGCATCTATGCTATTTAATTTTTCTTTTCTTTATATTTTTTACTTGAATAAGCACAAATTTTTCATCCTTTTTATCACTGTATTTATTGGCTTTTGCTTTTAATATTGCTCCCCATCCTTAAAGGCTTTCGTCTGTCTCAACTATTAAATAATCTGTTTCTAATGGTAATGTTAAGTCTAGGATGTCTTGTATCATGCGTTTAAGTTGTTGGACTAATTTTATGTCTTCAATATTAAAGAATTTTTGGCAGCAGATTATAATAAGTGGATAGTAGGTATATATTTAAGCTAGTAAATAATT
>NW_025882393.1:0-6074 GCF_002878395.1 Capsicum annuum
ATAATCTCATTCCTAACTCTGTCGGCCCTTGTAAATCCACACATCCAATTGAATATCCTCATTTCCGCCACCTTCAACTTTTGGATATGAGAATTCTTAATTGGCCAACACTCCGCTCTATATAACATAACCGACTGGACTGCAACTCTATAGAATTTGCCTTTTGGCTTAGGCGAAACCTTTTTAACTCATAAAATTCCTGAAGCGAGCCTCCATTTTATACAACCTACCCCTATACGGTGAGAGACATCCTCATCTATCTATCCATACCCCTGAATTGTAGACCCAAGATACTTAAAATTATCTTTCTTGCAAACCGCCTGGGAATTCAACTTCACTACCACCTCCTCCTCTTGCCTCGAGTCACTAAACTTGCACTCCAAGTACTCCGTCTTGGTCGTACTCAACCAAAACCCTTTAGACTCTAGGATTTTCCTCCAAACCTCTAACTTATCATTAACACCTCAACGCGACTCATCAATCAAAACTACATCATTCGTAAAAAGGATACACCAAGGTACCTCGCCTTAAATACTCTGCGTCAACACATCCATCACTAAGGTGAATAAAAATGGACTAAGAGTTGATCCCTGGTGCAACCCTATCAAGATCGAAAAATGCTTAAAATCTCCTCCCACTGTCCTTACCTGCGTCTTCGTCCCCTCATACATATTCTTAATCGCTCTGATGTACGCCACAGGGACCCCTTCGCCTCCAAATATCTTCAAAGAACCTCCCTAGGGACCTTGTCATACTCCTTTTCCAAGTCAATAAACACCATGTGAACATCCCTCTTTCTCTCTCTATACTGCTCAACCAGTCTCTGTACTAGGTGGATTGCCTCAATCGTAGAACGACCAGGCATAAATCCAAATTGAAAACAAGCAAGAGCTCCATAATATTTAACAAACACTTTGTTAAACACACAAGTGGGAAGGATACATACAAGACAAATAGCTTCAACAATGTCCAGGGGTTACATTTTGCAACATATGTTTTTGCTTGCTACGTAGCTTTTGCTATAACATATACTAGTATTAGGAAAACTTCTTATGCACCTTTAACTACTGGTACAACTAGACCTTGTAACTTTGAGGTGTCCACATTGCACGTAGCTGCCCTGTAGTTTTTGTTATATGCAATAATATCTTTATTACCAAAAGAATGCATTTTGTTGCCAGATAAGTACTCTCATCAAATAAGGAACTACAAAATTAATGAACAAAGGGAGTACTACTATATAGTACATCTTCCTAGCACCAAACTACTATCAGCGACTTGGTATTGCTAATAATATCAAACTTAAAACTTTAAAAGATAAATACATATCCCAAATCTAATAAGACCAATACATATCCCAAATCCAACAAGACCTCCAACTCAAGTGGTGACGACGATGTTCATAGCTAATAGTATTACAAATAGTGGGGTTTGGAAATCTTTTGAACCTGCAAAACATTGGCAGCAGAATGAGCCTGTCCCTGGATCAACTTGAAGCGGCAAGCTTCACCTTCGGCGATCTTGTTATATGCTCGAAATTCAGCCCATCCTTTTTTATGATAACCCTTGATCTAGCATGCACTATTTCTACTTCCCACTGTTTTTTGTTCTTTTTCATTAACTAATCTCATTTTCTTCATGTCAATTATGCCAGTCCTTTTGGCAAATGGCACTGGGATAGTCTATGCAGTTTCATTATGCATTGGAAAAAATGTTAAGGCATAAAAAATCTACGTGACAATAAAATAATCAAAGAAGTAGAATATGTATATAAAACTATTCAACCTTAACATATAACTTTTGTGTGACTTTGTTACAACTACTTCATAGTACGGATGGTTACTATTGAAGTTCACCACACTAGTATGGCATCCACTCAACTTCTTTGGACCATTTTTTTCTTCACTTTCACTCTCAGCTTCTTCCTTCTTTTCTGTAGAATAAATGATATAAATATAATATAGTATAATGTGGTCTGTTTTACAACTAATAAGTCTATATAAACTGAAGACTAGTCGGTTCATGTAGTCACATGCTTATGTACATACATAACTCTAAATAGGTGACCTGACACCCGTCATTTGACTAAACATATCAATAGTCATTAGATTTATATGAGCTACTGAGGAGTAAGTAAGTAGTTCTTTCACTGAACATAATAAAATAAAGAGGAGTTTATGTCATTTAAAATTCCTATTCTTATCAAAGATCAGGACTGAGAACATCGTATACCAAATCTCTTAAGTCTACCAAATATATGAATAGATAGTAGTACTAGATGTTACCTGATGATGTTTTCTCCTGCTTAGGATTTTTGTAAATTGCATGATGTGCATAGGAAGGATCATCTCCATCACTCGATGACTTGCCATTGCTATCTTCCTCGGTATCCAGTACTACTATTTTTGGGTCCATTTTTCTAGCTCTCTTAGATTTTCTTAAAGAAGGTCCAATTTCCTCTTCAGTAGAGGTGGGGGTTTGGTTAGTTCGGTCTGATTTTTTAATATCAGTTCGGTTTATCGGTTTTCAAATTGACAAAAATGACATCCATAATCAAACCGAAATAAATTCGGTTTGATTTGGTTTTTACAAATTCAGTTCGGTTATTTCGGATTTTTATTTCGGTTTGAAATATTAAAGTAGTTTGCCTCTATTTTTCATAAATGAACATTTAAAATTGATGGACTGTTTTAGAAAAAATAATTTTTTCAAATCTGTTTTTCATTCCCAAATATAAATAATTATAAATAACTCGGATGAAACGAAATAAAATAATCATAAGCTTAGCATAATACATAACGTCATTAATCATTACATATAATATAATCTTGCATAAATAGTCCATAAAACAGTCCAAAGTCACCAAAATAGTCCATAAAATATTTGAGTCACTAAAACAATCCATAAACAGCCTGCGGCGAATGTGAATTTGCTGTTAAATGTTAATTGTGAATGTGAATTACTAAATATTATATATATAATATAATATTATATTATATATATTATATATATATATAATATATATATATATCATTTATTTATTTATAAAATTTTGGTTTTTCGGTTTTACCGATTTTTTTTAAAGAAAAACAAAAAACGAATTGAAAAATCAAAATTTTAAAATTACAAACCAAATCTGATCCAAAAAATTGAAAAATTGAAACAAAAATTAAATTTTAGTTTGGTTTTTTGATTTTTCCAGTTTAAACCAAAATATGTCCACCCGTACACTTGAGAATGCTGAGTTCCTCATAAGATAGTTGCTTCTCACTAATAATTAGTACCAAAATAAGTAATTTTTGCCGGAGGGAAGAATAATAATTTCGGAATTAATTATCTTTAGTTAAACATATCATATCACATTATATTAAAAGTGAAAAATTCTAATGTACGAAGTTGGGGATTTTTTTATATACTAAATTAAAATATTATGAAATAACTAATTAATTAAAAAATAATTATTCAAAATATTTTCACAACCTTTTCACCTTCTAGCTTTAGTGCAAGCTAAAGATAAATTTACCTTAATATTGAAAATATAATGAAATGATTCAGCCCCTCAAATTCAATGAACGTACTTTGATACTCCTGAAAAACTTTTTACTAATGACTACCTCACTAACGGAGCGCTTCTTCATATTCCATGGTAACTTCTTTATACTAACTTTTTTACCTTCTTTATTTATGTCAATGTAAATTTTCTTATTTATTATTGATTGTTTGTATTTTTCATCTTCCCATACTACTATTATATACATTCAAAGAAATTGAATGATTCATTTATGAAAATTTTCATTGTCATTTAAAAACAAATATAATTACCGCTAGTCTTGAGTGTGCATATTTCTGAGTTGTTGCAACTTGCTTGTATGGCTTCTTTTTTTCTGCAAAAGAAACTTTATTATAACATGGAAATTTAAAAGTTATTACAGAAGAAAATCGCCCGAGTAGAACTCAGACTTTGAGAGTCTTTTAGGAGTTCTTGTAAAATAAAAAGCGTTGGAGAAATAAAAGTTATTGAATTATTATTCATGCATTGCAGTTGAGTCTTTCCAAAAGTTGCCAACTTGTCCGCTACACCATTTGCTTCTCTGTAGATATGACGAATTTCAGGTTCTTTCAACAGTTTAATGATGGACCTACAATCAGAAATCATGTATGAGCGATCTTCTTTTTTTAAGTTTAAGAGTTGAATGAGTACCTGGGAGTCTGTTTCCACAAAAATAGGAGTCAAGTTCTTTTCAAAAGTCAAACGTCGGCCATGATACATAGCCAAAGTTTACATTTGTAAAGCCGATGTGGCCATGTGTGTGAAAGCCGTTCCAGTTATACAAGTCCCATCGTGGTTTCTGATAGTCCCTCCTCCTCCCCCATGGTTGTTAGTAAGATCATATGCACCATCAACGTTAAGCTTATAATAATCCGGCGGAAGTGCATTCCATTTGACATTTATGATGAGGTTGTTGCGATGAATTTTTGAATTGTCTTTAGTATGCCCAAGGTGGAAGTATTCAATAGCATCCAATTGAATTTTTTGGGCAGTTAGTCGGTTGGTCGCATTTTTAAAGTGGTAATCATTTTTATTTTTTTAAATGGACCAGAGAATTAAAGAGGTTAAAACAGATAAAGGTATGAGGATGCTACCACAAAGTTTGATGGTATTATTAAAGGAACATAAATTCTTGATGTCTCGTATGAAATGGTTCGCAGAAGGAGAAAATCCAAAGTGGTTCCAAATTTCTATAGCTTTGAGACAAATTAGTAAAGCATGCGTACGGGTCTCCGTTACAGTGGTACAAGAGCGGCAAATGTTTGTTAGAATTATATTTCACTTACTAAGGATTTCAGCTGTTGGAAGTTTGTCTAAGGTAGTGAGAGCCATAAGAAAATTTTTATCTTGTTATGAGTTTTTGCTTTCCAAACTCAAAGATTAGAAGGATTGCTATTCGGAAGCGATGTGGTTGATGAATTTAGAAAGAGCATATAAGCTGAAGATGTGGTGAAAGTACCTAGAAAGGAAAGATTCCAGAAAAATTTATCCCGTTTAGGCTCTATTTCCTGAATATAAGTATTATGGATAATTTTCAGAATATCCGGCGTTATTTGAAAAGATACACCAGAAGATCTCACGAACCATTAAAGATGATTTTCAAGAGAGTTTGTTTAATGTCAGATTGTGTTAGGGGTCCCTAAATGATCTCACGAAGATTAATATTGTTGCAGAGTCATCTATCCCCCCACAGATTAATATTGTTATCATTTCCCACATTTCACGAGATACCCTTAGAGAAGACCTTTTGGTTTTTGCTAAGACTCTCCCATATGTAAGAATCAATATTAATATGGTGAATTTGATTACCAGTGAGTCTATTTTTATACTTATTTTGAAGGATTTTGACCCATAGTTAGGATTTATTGCGTGCCACGGAGGCTAGCCTCTGCAACATTGTCGTGCCACACGGCTGTGTTAAAAATACCTATTTTTTATCTTTTTACTTGGGGTGAGGGGATTTTATTTTTTTTACCCCTTGTACGACTTTTAAATATAAGATAAGCCCCTTTTCTTCAGTTGTCAAATATCAAATACTACTCTTCTTCTCTCTAACTCAAAACCCAAGAAAGTGCAAGGGTTTTATAGAGAATCCACCATCCAGGCTCCAAACTTTGATTTCTCTTCAAATTCTTTGGTATTTTAGGCATGTTTCTCTTTCTTAAACTTGGATTTTATATTATGGCATTAATTGATTGAATATTCATGTGATTTAAGTTGTGGGTTTGAAATTGGGTTGAGGGCTTTTGAATATTCTTACTTGAACTATTTGTCCCTTGTTTTAAATTGATTATTCATGGTTTAAAGTGATAATTTTAGGATTTAACTGGTGTATTATTTTAACGATTGGAATGAGGAACATGTGTTTCCCTAAACTGATGGAATTTTGTCTTGAAATTGGCATTAACCTCAACCCACTTTGTAAACTCGATTCTAAATATGGATAATTGCATGATTTAACTTATATTTTGAACTTATTTCATTTCATTAAAGGATAAATGGATAAATATAGTTTTTAGATGGC
>NW_025882394.1:0-785 GCF_002878395.1 Capsicum annuum
TATTTTTGTGAAAAATGAATCAGGGTTTGAGTTATTTTGTTTAAAAGTGTGATAAATGGTGGATTTAATATTAGCCATTGATCGGATGAGATCAATGACTATGATTAAAATTGAGAGGAGTCAAATGAAATTAAAATTGGGGATTTTAATTTGAGGTCAAATTGGAAATGAATTTAGTCTAAAATTGACATAGACATATATAAAATGTGGCTAGAAAGTAAATGAATTGAATTAGGGTTGCTATTTTAGGAAATGTAATAAAAATGTCGATATTAAAATAGATTACGAATATAAAAATTAATTTTTTAATAAATTTTATAATATTTATAACAATATCCAATTAATTTAATACAATGTATATATAAATATATATATATAAATCAAATATTTAGTTATTTTATCATCACATTAACACGAGTAGTATATTTCCTCAATCGTATGATAATATCAATGAATTTTGTAAATTACGATAAATTTTTGGTTAATTAAATTTTAATTGCGATATTATACCTCATAATACAACGTGTTAATCAAATAAATTATCGATTTTAATTAGATATATATATACCGCATAATACAACGTGTTAATCAGATAAATTATCGATTACTTGTCTTACGTTATTACAACTTCAACAATATATGTGTATCTACATTCACACAAAATAGTATATCTATTTCCTCAATAGTATGATATCAGTGCATTATTCAAAATATTTTGATATATTGATTCAATTATCGAGCTTTCGATTACTGCATATGTCACTATACAAGATATATGTATATAT
>NW_025882394.1:885-2754 GCF_002878395.1 Capsicum annuum
TCGATTACTTGTCTTACGTTATTACAACTTCAACAATATATGTGTATTTACATTCACACAAAATAGTATATCTATTTCCTCAATAGTATGATATCAGTGCATTATTCAAAATATTTTGATATATTGATTCAATTATCGAGCTTTCGATTACTGCATATGTCACTATACAAGATATATGTATATATACCTCGTAATACTTGTCTTATATTATTACAACTTCAACAATATACGTGTCTTAATATTGTATTGACACAAAATAATATATCTATTTCATCACTACACGAGGTATACGTGCATATATATATATATATATATATATATATATATATATATATATATATTCAATTGGCTATCAGCACTCAAATACATACTATATACATTACATACCCGATTTTACTACCCCATAATAATATACAACGTAACGTAATTCACAAATACTCAGTTGAATTATCGGTTAGTTTATCTTATGTCATTAATATACGTTCATTATATTATATGTATATGTATATATATATATATATATATATATATATATATACACCTGTACATACACGCACATATATGACATGTCTGCTTCACCTGTTTCAATCGTAATTTTACTAAATATCATCCTAATTAATTATTATAAGTCCTCTAAATATTACAAAAATATATATTTAATAATAAAATAAAATAAAATAAAATAGATATAAAATGATAAGTTAAATTTTGATGTTTTAAATTAACTTCACGTCTTATATGAGGCCCATTTTAAAAAAATATTCACACATACTTTTTGTAGTAATTTTGTTATATCGCTTCTTATTAGTTATTGTGAATAATTTAAGACATGTTTGTTTCTTTGCTTCAATCGTAATTTTACTATATCACCTCTAATTAATTATTATAGTCTAAGCATTGTGCCACTTAAATTGGAATATAAGGAAAAATTTTATAAACCATAATAATTAAAAACTTAGATTATTTAAAATATGCAATGGACTATCAATGCCACAATTTTGGATAAGGGGAGTAACATATATTATTTGAAAATTACATAAAAAGTATTATAAATTACAATAGTTAACAATTTAAAATATCTAAAAGAAAAAATAATGTGTTATATATTTCAAAAAGTACATAAAAAATATTATAAATCACAATAATTAACAACTTGAAAATTTTTAAAAGATATGAAATATTTGATTGACTCTCAAAATTATATCAATGGCATTTAAATTGGAATAGAAGAATAGTATAATAAATCACAATAATTAAAAACTTAAATTATTTTTAAAATATGATTGACTATCAACGCCACAAAAGTTTGGACAAGGAGAGTAACATATATTATTTGAAAACAAAAAAAATATTATAAACTACAATAGTTAACAACTTAAAATATCTAAAAACGTATTAAAAGTATGATTGATTATCTAAATTCTATTTGGATCACATTATTTGAGATAAATAAATAACATATACTGAGCGCGTTACATCTGAAAAACAGTAATATAGGCCCATCGAATTTGATTTTTCAGACTCTTTATTAATTTATACATTTGTAGAGTTTAATTTTGATCGTGGATTAAATTTTTGAAATAAAATTATATATTTGAATAATAAATCATAATAATTGATAATTTAATATATTTTAAGAATATATGCAAAAATTACTTAAAAAAATAAATTTATTTAATTTGTAAAATTCAAAAAATGTCACATTAATTGATATGATTATTATTATAATATTAATTTAGAATAGATGTTGGGTCCGTGCTTTGCACGGGTTTCTTCTCACTAGTTTAAAATATAAAAGCGACCATTGTGGTCGCTTTTTAAAAATAAAAAGTAAAAAATAAATTATTTAATTAATTATTATATTTTTTT
>NW_025882395.1:0-1812 GCF_002878395.1 Capsicum annuum
TTCTAACTTCTCTGACTTCGAATCAAACTTTGGCTATAACTCTTCTCAACTTCTATGGAAGCAAACAACAAATAATATCTTTCCAAAATAAAATTCTGGTTTTGTTTTCTCAACAATAAATATTTCTTGTATATAATTAAGAAACTATATTTCTTGTAGATAATTAAGAAACTATAAATAATCTGTTTAAATCATGCTATATATTTGTTGTATATATTTTTTTAAACAAATTAATTTATATAATTGAAAGTAATGTATTATTTAGGCTTAGGGTATTTTAGTAATTCTACTTTAAAATTTTGGAGTTCATGTTCTCAAAGCAGTATCTATAAATATATAGATATAGATATATATATAGTATAATGAAAGAAAGAAGTGACCTTTCGATTTTTTTACTAGCAAAATACAATTCAAGTTCTCAAGTTCACGTTATATTTTAAGTTATGATAAATTTGAATGAGTTTCAACCATCAATTGATAGGACAACTCTCTCCAAGAGAACGACATGCTCTTGGTATTCATCAAACTGTTGTTAACAATAACAATAATATAAATATATTTTATTAATAAATTTAGAAATGATGGATAACATGTTATATCAACATGATAAGGAGGGATAAATAAATAAATAAATAGCATAAGAGAAGAAAGAAAGAGCCTTTTGATATTTGATTAAGTAAAATTCAGTTTGAGTACTCATCATGTTTCAACTTATAATAAATTTGCTGAATTTCAACCATCAATGCGTAGGGCAATTTTTTTTGAGGGAATTACAGATTCTTGGTATTCATCAAATCACTGTCAACAATTTCAAATTATGATTTTATTTTTTAACGATAAAAAATATTTCATAAATATAGACAAATTTTAAGACGATGAATAATCTGTTACTTCAAGACGATAAAGGTAAAAATATATAAATAAATCACATCTAATAGCAAGAAAATGGATAAATTTTAAGACTATTGATAGCAAAATGCAATACCTATTACCACGCATAAAAGTGACGACAATCTTCAATTAGGAATGCTTAAATATTCATCACATGAAATGAGGATTAAATAGAAGAATGAATGAGGAGAGGAAGCATAAAATACTGTAGCATTTAGCATCCAATTAAAAGCCACATTACCGATTTTTTTGTTGTATCAAACGTTAAATTGAGTTTCATGTAGTCTTATTATTTTGATGGCATAAATGATTCACTAGTGACTTAATTAATAGTGAATTTTGGTATTCCAAATTGAAAAAAAAAAGAGGGATAATTAACAGAAAGTGTTTATTTTAAAGTAATTTTATAAGCTAAAAATAAGAGAAAAGTGTCAAAAAAAACTAGACAAAAAAAGAAGTGTCAATCCTCACTTTTGAGGTATGCCACATCAGCATCCCTCTAATCCTCCTTTATATATATATATATTGATTGATGTGTTATACTTTAGTTATTTTATTAATTCTTAAATTTATTACGACAATTGAAATGTGAAGCGGGCATTATTACATAATACTTTTTCTTACGCAATTTTTTTCAGTTTAGGCTCTATAATTAATCTTAAGCTTTTCTTGATTGTAAGTTTTTTTAGATGAAAAGGGATTAAATGAGATATTTAATATTCATTTGTTGAACAAATTTTATGTTAAAAGAGATTTTCTAAATAGTAGGGAGCTATTCTTATTTCAATAGATTATATAAGCTTATGTGAGTTCTAATGTTATCTTGAAACGTCATCTAAAGAAATTATATTTTATTAAAATTAATTTTTATCAGACTCACTATTATTGTTTGAAAATTTAATATCCTATTATTTTAAAATT
>NW_025882396.1:0-1107 GCF_002878395.1 Capsicum annuum
GGGCAGTGGCATTAGTCGACGCGAGTTATCTGGTATCACCCAAGGTGGAGGCAAATTTTTTTACAAAGGAGTTCATCATCTACTACATATATACGTAATTAAAAAGAATTGACCATTTATACGGTTTCGTTCTTGGCGAAAGAGATCCGAATGAATTCCGTTCCTCTAGCTCCACCGCTATTGGCTATATTCGATACGAAAAAAAATTGGGTAAACGAACATAAATCTCAGTTTGGAACTTAATTACGAAAAATTTTGATATTTTGCATAATTACTGAAAATCTCGATTTTGAGTTTGCCGAGATACATACTTAGCTCCTGATACATCCAATGAAGACACACTTTTTCCTTTATAAAGATACATAATTAACTCCCGATACAATTTTTCGATTTTGGGTCTGTCGAGATACACAATTAGCTCCCGATACATCCAACAAAGACACATAATTAGTTAAGATTTTTGTATAATTATTTTGTAAGAGGAGAGATTTGTGTAAATACAAAAAGTTAAGGTGTATGTTTAGGTTATTTTTTTTTAAAAAAAAAATATTCGATTCAGTCGAGCCAGTAAATTTTGAATATAATATTAAAATGAATTATTATTCAGTCTTACAATATTAAGATTGCAAATTTGTTCCCAAATAAATATTTCCATAAATAAACCTTCTCTTAAATTAATTTTTATCCATCAAATTTCTCTAAATTAAAATAATTCAATTCTTTAACATAAAATACTTTTAACCTTGTTTACCAAGAATAGAACTTGTTTACCAAGTAAAATATAATAAATTCATCCCAACTAGGGGTGGGCATGGTATGGTATATACCGAATACCATACCGAAATCAAAAAATTTTATACTGCGGTATGGATGTTATGATATTTAGTATGGTATTTGGTAGGAGTTTTAAATTATTTTGGTATTTAGTACGATATTTGGTATTGATGCAATAAATATCGAAATACCGTATACCGCACCGAAGTTTTTTAATAATATATAAAACCCATATATATTATATTTAAAATTATTAAATATATTTATATATGATCCATTATTCAATTGAACACAGAAGTAACTTTTATTCAGAAATAAATTTTTTGGGATGCT
>NW_025882397.1:0-2963 GCF_002878395.1 Capsicum annuum
TTGTTGATGTTTTAGATAAAAGGAAGGGAGCAACACAAAAGGAAAGGATCGAGATGGGAAAGGTTTTTCCAATTTGCATTCATTTTAGCAAGAGAGAAGAAAATAGGGAGCAAGCTTACTGAGGACAATGACCCTAGATACGAAGATTTGGAGGTCGAGGATTAGTGTTAATGGATAGTTGATAGCCATGTGTTGTAGTACTCGTATGGGGAGAAGCAGGGAGCTAGTCTCTTCTTCTCATTTTCTCCGTATTTAGCAGTTTACCTAGTATTCGGATACTATAAGTGCTATCTCTCGTTCACTCTTGTTAACAAATGAGAATGATATGATGACAAGAAAAAGTAATTAGATTTGATAACCAAGGAGATTCTTCCTTATCAAAGATAAATGAGGACAATCTTACATGGTGTTCGCAACTGCTGACAATGTCCACGGCCTCTTGATTGCTGAGATGCTCCCATAAGCCGTCTGATGCAAATATGAGAAACTGATCTTCTGGAACGAGCTTCTGTACAATTATTGATGGCTCAGCGAGGAGAATAGGCTTCTCGAATGTTCCAGGAAATCGAAACTTAGGCAGCAAAGGCTCTTTGTTAAACTCCGCTCTCTTCAAATATGCATCACCAATTGATCTCGAAACCTGCAAATTTATTCGTACTTCAGTATCACAACATTGACTTGATGTCATCTGTTCAGACACCTTAGACACAGCGCAAAGATTTTATGAAATATTAGAGCAAGTGTTATCTTTTTCAATTGCCTACCCCCAGTGAAGCTTAACTTGCCGCACAATAAGTATGATAATGCGGAACTAAAGTACCTGTATAATTCCCTTCACACGCCAAACCTTGTGCTTTAAAACTACTACATTTGGATCATCGGGGTGCAGTGAGCGCAGTTCCTCACGGACAGATTCCAAACTCGCGTTGTGTTCAGAAGATAATTGAACTGCTTTGACCTCTTTCAGAGCCCTCTCCCGTTTTCCTAACACCGCACGAGAATCTCCAGCATTTGCAATATATAACATCCCACTGCATATAATACCCACTAAGCAGCATGATCCGACCGAAGCAATTTGAGGTCTAGTTTGCCATTCCTTTCTCACCAGAGAAAGAAACTCTTCTTCAGTTGCCAAATATGCCTTGCGTATAACATCGGCTGACATTGCTTGATCCTCTGAGGTGAATTCTGCATCAGAAAAAAGCTGTCAAGTGAGTAACATATGCATCAGCAATCTTTTTACCATATGCAAGAGGAGGAGTGCGTGCACATTTCAAACGGCGAGAAAGAATCATCAAAGCTTTCTTTACTCGAGTACTTATTTCTTGTAGGGCGGGAAGTGGGAAAGCAGGAAACGAGGCTGATCAAATGCTATTTTATGGAATAACCAACGCTATAGCATAATACATGAGTGATGAGATCTATTATCTTTTTTATATCGGCAGAAATTTTAATTGGTTGTTTTGCTAGTTCTTAGTGATGAGATTTATCAGCAGAGAATATCGTCTAGCACAACAAAAATCTTCGATTTTTGATCTCTTTTATGATTGGAGGTATTTGTCCATTAACAAATGGGCCTCCGGACTTTAAAACCACGACTTATCACGATTTAGAGTAAAAAATGGGACGCCTTCGTGATGACTATTTACTATGGATAGATATTTCATGGACATGGAACCTGTAAGATCTGCATTTGTTGATCCTAACACGATGGGCGTTTGTGTCTAATCAATGTTAGATCGACATTGCCAGCTTTCTAACACATTTATCAGTCACATCTTGCCACACCTCCTGATTATTAAACTTGAATGCAAAAAGTGCAACTTGTCAGCCTCACACAACAACAGTGTTCACATTTACGACATTTATTTAATACAAACAAGAGGAGACATCTCTCCTGTTATTTTCTCGAGCTGAGGGTCTACCGGAAACAGCTTCTCTACCTCGCAAGGTACGGGCAAGGTCTGAGTACACACTACCCTCCCAAACCCCACTTGTAGAAGACTAAGTTGCTCGGACTCTCCAAATATGTTGCCACACACACGTCGGATCCTCCAAAAAATGCACTAGTTTGAAGGATCCAACACGAACCCAATGACATTTTTTTTAAAGAGTCTGAGCAACATAGGTGTAAGACATATAGCACGACGCACAAACTGGAAATACATGTGTGCGTGTGTTTTGTAATATGAATATGCATCATATACAATAGTTAATAAAATATCCCGAGTTACTGCATGAAACATAAGCAAAAGATATGTCACGCTTCTGAAGCATATATAAGTAAGACACAAGATGAAATGCCACATATATAGTTGACATTTAAAGCAAAGCATAGGAAAGAAGAAAAAGCATACTCTTGACGTTCTCAAAAAGGCGACCATTAATAAACCGGGCAGCTTCTGCGCCTGCATGGCCATCATATATTCCCACAAAGGTGCCCTGAGGACCTGTTTCAACCAAACTCATTGATCCCGATTCAAGTTGGCTCTGATCCTCCAATATATTATTCGCTTGAATTACAGCCATCGAGAACTCCCCATTAACATGGTGCCCCGAATCTTTATACCACAACAATCCATCAACCCTTCCGCCTGGATCTCCTCCTCTACTGCTGCTATTTTCACCTTCATTATCAAACGAAGGCTTCCAACACGGGTATACAAACTTTTTCCATGTAGTTGTCACCATACCTTTGCATGATACTGCTATTATAACTCACCCAAATGGCCCAGCACTCAAGTACTTGCCAAACCACAATTATTCCAAAATCTTGCCAAAAGTCGCGTACTTTGTGCATATATCAAGCAACCCGAACGATCCAACAATCAAAAGACTCATCAAACAACGATTAGTTCACAATCTACACCCCAGCTTGAGACACACGTCGTAAATCTTGCAAAAAGTTCCAGATTTTGTGCATATATCTAGAAATGCCTACAGTTAATCCGCATACCCGAAAA
>NW_025882398.1:0-1431 GCF_002878395.1 Capsicum annuum
TTTGTTAAAAGTTGTTGTTCAATTAGTAGTCAATATTTTGCACCATTCCTGCTAATGTTTTTACTGCTGAATCTCTCTTTCTTTCAATGTACTGTAACATGATTTTGTATCAACTTCCATACGAAATTGAGCAAAGTTTTTCTAGGTGGTTTTCGTGACACAAGATGATGTGCTTTTTCCACAATGGATTGTAGACAAAATCTTTGTTTTTGCTACATTCTTAAGACTTTTCAAGCAAGATGAGTCGACGTCAGAAATACAAAAGAACTGAAGTGATTATTAAAGAATTAGGCCAGACTCAAGACTTTGTTACACTTAGTATCACGTTGAATTGAGTGAACCGTGTCATTTAAAGATTCAACATGCTATCGATATCACATATTTATTTATTCATCATTTGCGTATATAAATGTATCCCCCTATCCCCATCCCCACCCCCACCCCACCACCACTACTACAAGAATAGGATTATAGGATCACCATTGTTGGTAGTTGATTGGTATCTCTCATGGAGACTAATCAGTAAAGCACAGCCGGTCATTTCATTTCTTCTAATTAAATAAATACATGTACTTTATAATATTCTATTAACTTATTTTAATACTTAATTACATAAGAATCACCATCACATACAAATCATCGAATCAATTCATGCCATAATTTGATATTAACATCATAATATACTTGCTAATCTATCAAGTTTTATACTCCCTCCTTTTCGAAAAGAATGACCTAGCTTGACTTGATACGGAGTTTAAGATAATAAAGAAGACTTTTGAATCTTGTGGTCCTAAATTAAAGTTATGTCAAATGTACTAAAATGCCCTTTAATCCTGTGATCTTAAACATACCATGTGAAAACTTCAAAGTAAAGTATTGCCAAAAAGGGAAAGGTCATTCTTTTTTAAATGGATTAAAAAGAAAAGTAGATCATTCTTTTTTAAATGGAGGGAGTATTATTTACAAACCATAGAGAAAAAATATCGAATATGTTATTTGATTGTGACCTTTTAACACCTTAAGCTACCAAACGAAATATCACACTCTTTAAATGGCCAATATAAATCATTCACAGCCTGTTAATTTGTGTTTATTTGTTCATCCATTAATTGAAAGGAAAAAAAAAATAGACAGAAAATTGTGGTGTTTTTTTTCTTTTCTTGCGTTTCTGAGCCATCGTATATTGTTCGACTGTCGATGTATATAAGTTATATTTTATTTTCAAAATATGATAACTTACATCCATTAGTTGTGTAAAAGGATATTATATAATTTAATATATTGTAGAAGGTTACTTGTCCTTAGTTCTTGCACCTAAGCAAAACACAAAATAAATCAAGGAAACAACGTAACAACATATTCAGTATGATTTTATAAGTGATGTTTGAAAAGAATAAAAAGTATGCGGCTTTACCCTTACCATTTAGAGAT
>NW_025882399.1:0-3250 GCF_002878395.1 Capsicum annuum
GACAACTTACAATTTACACACTCTGTATAATAAGCTCACGTGAGTCCATCTATTCTCAGCCAAGCATTTATTTTTATGCAAATTTAACTTATATACGTTGAGAGCTTAAATTTTTTTTTTTTTTTTTACAACAAGTGTGTTTTAATCTGTTGTAGCAGTAACCTGTAAATTCTTTATATAAGCATCTCATTTTGTATTCCTATATAGTGGGGTCTGGGGAAAATAAAGTGTACGCAGATAATACCACTACCTCAGGTAAAGTAGAGAGGCTGTATTGTAGTATACTATTCACTATGGAAAATTCCCAACAACCTCTTGCCACAGAGAGTTTTTCATATAGCTGGTTGTTGGACAAAAAACCATCCATTGATGGCCTAACAGAATCCCCTAGACCCTCTTATAGTAGTCATGATGATGCTGAGGAAGAGTTACAATTTATCACTTATTTGAAAAGATCCCTAAAAGAAGAACAAAACTTCAACTTTGATGTTCATCCTGTTTGTGCTGATGAAATCTTCTCTGATGGATATATCATGCCTCGATATCTTGATAGATCAAAGATTGAATCTTTTCGCGAAGCCTTCAATAATTTCAACACAAATTCATTAGTACCCTCAACTAGTACTCCTCCCACACCAATATCTAAACTTTCAAATTCCACAACTAGTCAAGCTGATTTTCTTGAAAAATGGAGGAATTTTTCGTGCAAAATCTTGGTTAAGTGATTTGGATTCGTCAGGCCAATCTCCAAAAGGATAGCAAGTTCAAGAAAAAGTACTGCAAAAGTTGATGACTGTCAAAGAAAAGTAAGTGAAATTCAAAGCTGCAAGAGTACTACTGATACTTCATTTCAGGGATCTCCTCGTCGAATGTTGAAATCTTATTCTGTTGTTAATTGGTGTGGAAATGATAACAACCAAAGAAGTAGTAGTAGTACTAGAAGAGTTAAGAGTTTGAGGAAGGTGAAAAACTGGAGCAATATTAACTGTTCCCTAATAAAAAGTCCATCCAATGATCTACTGATGTTTGGCGCGAGAAGGCGATTTCTGATGCAATTCTATACTGTAAGAGATCGTAGGTCAACTGAGCCTGATATCAATCATGGTGATCGTTTTGACCAGAAAAGCAATTCTAGATGTTAAATTTCATCCTTAAATTCTTTTCTCAGATGTATATTTAGATTTTTGGCTCTTCATACAAATAATCAATCATGTATCACTCAGATTCAATATTTTGTACATTCTGATGTGAAAATGAAAAACATAAAATAGACAAGCACACCCATCTTACTTGTATTTTTTTAGCTACTATTTGATGCTTTATTATTATCTGTTGTTTTGTTATTATCAGTTGATTCTTGTACCTTGATTATGGTATTGTTTTGCTGTAGTTTTTGCTTAACTGCTATATGTTGCTTTGTTATTGTTATTATCAAATGATTCTTGTACCTTGATTACGTATTGTTTTGTTTAGCTGCTATCTGTTTTGTTATTATCTATTGATTCCTGTACCTCCGTATGATCTACCTTCACCAAACCTCACATTGTGGGTCTGCACTTGGTATGTCCTCGTTGTTGGAAAGAAACAATTTGATTTATCTATGGTTGCTTACTTGATTGTTCCTAAATGCATTATCCTCCCATAGAAAATTGCTCTTTAAGGAGTTGATTCTCTTTTCAACTCATCTATTAGGAATAGGAGTAAGAGTCATAAGCATTCTGTCAACTGGTTTTAGAAGCATTATAGCCTAAATAGTATTGTCTCGTTCATCTCTTTTACATATTATATACCTTTTGCTAAGTTAGCTACTTATGTTATCATACAATAGTCTGCTGGTAATGCACGAGGCTACAACAAGTATTCATTTAATAGATATCCTTGGTAATCATTTGATTGGATTGGCTTCAAAACTACAGTCATGTTTGTAGTAAAATTTTGCAAAAGACTGAATGAGGTGTGGCTAGGAACTGAGATGACTATTTCTTTCTTGCTAATCCCTCCACTCTTGGTGAACTGTGATTTTACCTCCCTTTTCTGTATCATGTTTGGTTGGATTTGGGCATTTATCGTAGGTTTTGGGCTTCATAAGGTTTGGACTATAGCATTTGAATAGCAGACTGATCTTTCTGTATACTAAGATAGACTACTTTGAACAATTATTTATGTTTATCGTTAGTCTTAGATTTTGTATCTTCCCCTTTCATTTGCCTTTGCTCTGCTTCAATTCGATTAGAGATGCTACTTGCTGAAAACATCTGACATCTTAAAAGTATGTCCTGTTGCCAACTTCACTAGATTAAAATGTTAATTAACTCATCTCAATTTCAGAACATAGGGATTTTTAGCACTGTTTACAGGTGATACTGGTGAGATTCGTGCTGAAGTGAGAGAACAAATAGATACCAAGGTTGCAGAGTGGAGGGAGGAAGGAAAGGCAGAAATTGTGCCTGGTGTCCTCTTCATTGACGAAGTACATATGCTTGACATTGAGTGTTTCTCTTTCCTAAACCAAGATCTGGAGAATGACATGGCACCTATATTGGTTGTTGCGACCAATAGAGGCATTACTATAATCGCCTGCTCATCATCTCTACACAACCTTACAAAGAGGAAGAAATTCGAAAAATCCTGGACATCAGATGCCAAGAGGAGGATGTAGAAATGTCGGAGGATGCAAGAGTTCTATTGACCAAGATACGGGTGAATACCTCTTTGAGATACGCCATCCACCTTATCACTTCTGCAGCATTGGCTTGCCAAAAACGGAAAGGGAAGGTTGTGGAAGTGGAAGACATTACTCGAGTCTATAATCTGTGTTATGATGTGAAGAGATCCACACAGTACTTGATGGAGTATCAGAGCCAGTACATGTTTAAAGAAATATCAGCAGGAGAGGCCAAAGAAGATGAAACTACTGCAATGGTGTCCTGAAAGCTTCTCGACTTGGGATTCAGGATGTTGCAACTTAGCTTTGGCGAGGTATTTCGCTACCTGGTTCTTACTTGATGATTTCTTCTCTTCCATTTATGTTTTCTGACTTGAACGAAATGTTAATTGATAAATGTGGATCCAATATGATTTTCTATTCCTCCCTTTAATTAAGAATTGCATCTGTTAGGCATTCGTATAAAAGTTTATGCGGATATATTGGGATTTAGGCTATTAGTTTAACTAATCAATTTTATAATTTATAGTAATTAAGTTGCTATTTCGAAGTTATCAAGTGGTGATGATGTTTTGTGATGTAAAG
>NW_025882400.1:0-1006 GCF_002878395.1 Capsicum annuum
ATCGGCAATTTCATTATGAATCCTTGGAATATGCCTAAATTTTACTAACACAAACCGTTGACATAGCTCCTGCAAGCATTGTCGATACGGGATGAGCTTCAAATCTCGTGTCTCCCAATCGCCTTGAATTTGATGGACGAGCAAATCTGAATCTCCCACCACCAATAATTCTTGGACTCCCATATCAGCAGCTAACCTCAAACCAAGAATGCAGGCTTCATACTCCGCCATATTATTAGTACAATAAAATCAAAGTTATACTGTTATCGAGAAATGTTGTCCCGATTCAGAGATAAGAGCCGCACCTATTTCGACTCCTTTCATATTGATAGCTCCATCGAAGAACAACCTCCAACCTGGATCAACATCTATAACGACTTCATCGACACACGACACTTCTTCGTCAGGAAAATATGTCTTTAATGGCTCATACTCTTCATCGATGGGGTTCTCAGCAAGATGATCTGCCAAGGCTTGGGCTTTCATGGCGGTTCGAGTCACATATACAATGTTGGACTCGGTAAGCAATATTTGCCACTTTTCCAATCGACCCGTCGGCATAGGCTTCTGAAAGATATACTTCAAAGAATCCATGCGGGAGATGAGATAAGTAGTATAGGATGATAGATAATGCTTCAAATTCTGTGCTACCCAAGTTAGGGCACAACACGTTCTTTCAAGAAGAGTATACCTGGCCTCATATGCGGTGAACTTCTTGCTAAGATAATAAATAACCTGCTCCTTTTTGCCTGTGACATCATGTTAACCCAGGACACAATCGAAAAAATTGTCCATGACTGATAAATATAAGACAAAGGCCTACCAGGCTCCGGGGGTACCAGCACGAGCGGATTTGACAAATATCTTTTGATTCGATCGAACGCTTCCTGACATTCTTTAGTCCATTTTACCGCAACACTCTTTTTCAGCAACTTGAATATGGGCTCACAAGTGGTTGCGAGTTGAGCAATAAACCTGCTAATGTAGTTCAGTCTACCAAGCAAAC
>NW_025882401.1:0-1018 GCF_002878395.1 Capsicum annuum
TGGAAAGGACAAGGAGCTGTCGGATGTCAATCTCTTTTCTTTTATGCTGCATGCAGCTACCTTCCATCGGCACATTATTCGCTCTGCTACAACGAGCGAACTAAATGGCAGACCATCGAGAGTGAGTGAACGGCTAGCCCGGCCCCTATCTTTAATCTTAAGTAAAGTGAAGTCAAATCAATGAAGTGAACAGCAGAACCAGTCTTGAAGTGAATGAATTATAAAGAAGTAAGGAAATGAGACGACTCTTTCAACCGAGATAAAGAGCAAGGGCAGGACCCTCAGGATTCCTGATGAAGTCAATCAGAGAGGGGTCAATCAAGTAGTACAAGAACTGTATCTTATTTTATAGCCCGGCGCGGCGGGTCGCCTTTGAAATGTTTGTTGTAGATAGAAGAAAGTATTAAATAGATTAGGAGTAGATGAGTGAGTGAGTCCTCACCTGAGCGATTTCAATCGCATAAACTACCAAAGAAACTAGGGTAAACCAATGTGATCATGACATTGTAGGTGCTTGCGATGGGACGGATGCGACTTCCCTCAGTTGGTTTGGGTGGTATAGCCCGTTGCATAAGTCCCCCCCTTTTTTTATCCATTTCTTTAGTCTTTAGGGAGCCAAAGCTTGACTTTACTAAACTAATAAATAAGGCTCGCGCGTTTGTAGTCTTTATTGACCTGGAACACAAGCTTTACCAGTCAACCCGATATGACCTTCAAAATTTTTGTAAGAAGCTCGAAAAAGAGTTTGGGAACTGATCAAAAGAAGAATCTACTTCAAAAGATATGCCTCTACTTCCTCAATATCAATGAATATATAGCTTGAACCCCCAAACCCTGATTTCGAAATGTCGTAAGTGATATTCGAAATCACTGAATGTGTATTGATTGCCGCTTGAGTAGGTAGGAGCAGAGATAGATATGAGCTGACAGCTTATGTTTTCTGGTATTTTGTTTTGGGTGAGATGTACACCGAAAGGAATTGACGCTACAAACACTTTGCGCCCTCGACTTGATATAT
>NW_025882402.1:0-1278 GCF_002878395.1 Capsicum annuum
TTATAACAGGTTAGTCATTTGTTGATTCAAATTAAGCAATTATCAATAATAATTAAATTGATTTAACTAAAATTGAATACAAGAGCTCAGACAAGGGGGAAAACGTTTGAGGTCTCCTAAAAAATATTTGAGCTTTAATATTTTAAATTGCTTTTCAACACATATTTGTCTATTTAGTAATTTCTAACAGATAAGTCATATGTTGCAATAACTTAGTCATCTGTTGCAACAGATGTCTATATCTGTTTGATAATTTTCAATAGATGAATTAGTTGTTGCAACAAGTGAGTCATTTGTTACAACAGATGTCCATATCTGTTTGGTCATTTTCAACAGATATTTTTATTTGGTTGGTCATTTCCACCAGATTACTCATCTGTTGAAACATGTTAGTCATCTATTGATTCACATTAAGTCATTATTAGTAATAACTAAATTGATTACTAAAATAAAATATGAATTAATAAGTTCAATTACAGTTTCAATTAATCTCATGGCAATTACACGATCAACTAATTATGTTCGTCTTGAGTAGAGTGATCAATTGACCAATTTTATTTGAAATGATTCAAACTAAGTCATTGTTAGAAATAACTATATTGATTTAACTAAAACTAAAGATGAATTAGTAAGTTCAATTACGATTTCATTTAATTTCATAGTAATTACATGACCAATTAAGTGTTTCGTACTGAGTAGAATGATTAATTGATCAATTTTATGTGAAATAATTCAAATTAAACCATTTTAGAAATAACTACATTGATTTAACAAAAATTAAAGATGACTTAGTAAGTTCAATTATGATTTCAATTAATCTCAGTAATTAAATGATCAATTAAGTGTTTCATCCTTAGTAGAATAAATAATTGACCAATTTTATTTGAAATGATTCAAATTAAGCCATTATTAGTAATAACTATGTTGATTTAACTAAAATTAAACATGAGTTAATGAGTTCACTTACAATTTCAATTAATCTAATCGTAATTACATGATTAACTAAGTGTATTCGTCCCAAGTAGAGTGATCAATCGACCAATTTTATTTGAAATAATTCAAATTAAGACATTATTAGTAATAACTAAATTGATTTAACTAAAATTAAAGATAAACTTACAATTTCAATTAATCTCATAGTAATAAAATGATCAACTAAGTGTATTCGTCATGAATAGAGTGATCAATTGACTAATTTTATTTGAAATGAATCAAATTAAGCCATTATTCATAATAACTAAATTGATATAACTAAAATTAAAGATGAATAGATAAGTT
>NW_025882403.1:0-1330 GCF_002878395.1 Capsicum annuum
GCGAGTGGTTACACTCTCTTTGTCCTAGTCACCATGATCTTGCCACATAGGCAAGGTCAACGGTTAAAGGGTGCGAATGTTGCTTTTTGATGGGTTCAAGGGTACAGATGACAAACATGTAAGTAGAAGTGTCCAACTTACAAAACTTACATAGTACAAAATTTGAATAGAACATTTTGCCTTATTTTTACCAATTAAACTTTGACAATTTGGGATTAATGATCCATTAACTTGATCAATTTTAATAATCTCTTGATGAAGAAAATAAATACACTATCCATGTGTGCTTAATCCAAGATGGGGACTTGGGCTCTAAGATACTTATATATTGTATATACAATAATTTGTTTTTTCAACATGTTGTTTACAATAATTTACCCCCAAGCCCTCAGGAAGGCTTTACTTTTGGGTTTTAGCATTGCAATTCAATATCGTTATACCTCATTGCAAATAAATATAGATTATATTCAAATTGTTCAAGTCATATCAAATTTATCGTCTGATGATTCATCTTTATTATCTGATTGTAGGTGCCTGATGCATAAACTAGGTAACCCTTTACTAGAGCACATATACAGGGAACAAAATAAGTTGGCTCATGCGCTGGCACGGACGATATAGCTACTACCACGCAACTATTTTAGGAACCTCCTGCATCTGTAAAGGATATTTTGAGCGCTGATAAAAATGGAGGCTTGAGTTGTCGTAGGATCAGGATACACACGCCTGACCTACTTATGCTTTAATACTACTAATCGTAGTTGTCAGGTTGTGAATACTAGAAACGCATGTACTATTGTTGGTGCTTGTACAGTGGCTAGCTCACATATAACTTCCCTGTAATACATTAACAACATATATATATATATATATATATATAGTATGTCCTGTTTACCAAAAAAATAATGGTCCCGTTTGAATACATGGTACAATATTAGTATATTAACCCGTAAAAGTATTCCAAGAGAGTATGGATCGATTTTTCTTGTTAATATCTTTTTAATCGAGCTCATTACATCATTTTTAACTAGTGCAAGGAGCGGGTTTATCCTGTGTACTCGAAGATAGCGATTGTCGATTTTTTTGGGTTCCAAAAAAACTATTATTATATTGAGATAAATCATAAGTATCTCCTATGCTATATCCAAATTGTTTTGATATAAATTTTACGAGAGTCCTATTATGGTCAGAAATTCTTTTTTTCTATATTTTTATACTCCTTTTGCTGGTGTGATTGTCAAGTATCAAACCTATTTATTTCTCCTTGCTAGTTAATAATTCATACAAATGAGAATTCAAATCCACCTTTAATGAGTAATAAAGAAAAAAA
>NW_025882404.1:0-1103 GCF_002878395.1 Capsicum annuum
TTTTTTTTTAACTTAAAATGGCCATTTGGCCATTGTTATTACCAAAACTAGCCGCTCGACTAAATTATGTACAACAATCATAGCAAACCGCCTACTTCTTTCACCAAAATCACTGGGTCGCCTATTCCGTTAGGTCATTTGGCCATTTCTATTTTTTTCAAAAAAAAATTACTGTTTTTTTGCTATAGTTTTAATATAAAAAAATGCAGAAACAAAAAGAACAATAATTTTTTTATATGATATCGATATATTACATATACACTACATAATTCTTTACATATTATGTTTGATACAAGTCAAATGGCCACCTTAATTTTTGAAGACATGATTGGAGGTCATCATTTAAAGGCTCAAGACTTGGTCACCCCGAGGGCACAAGAATATGCAAGGAAGACCCGTTTTGAGCACAAGCAAGGTCGTGTGTGGAAGATTGCTTGGAGCATCAAAGACTTGAGGACTCACGGTTTTGGACAACACTTAATGGGTCATGATTTGGTCATCTTCATTAAGGGTATTTTGGTCACTTCATTGGGTCCAAATACACTCCATGACCACCCCTCCCTTTAAGGGCATTGTTGTTATTTTGCCTTGTCTTGTAATAGAATATAAATAGAACATTTTAGGTCTTTTTCTCATTAGTTGTTTATTGATGGAAGACAAACTCTCTCTCTAGTGTGAGGAGTGTAACACCCTTTAGTTGTAGGGCTTAGAAAAGCCACCAATCTGTAACTAGGGCTGCCCAAGTGTGGATATCACTTGTGTTGCATCGTTGGCTTGATACGCTGGTGATTAGGGAGGTAAAGTCCCTCTTTTGGCAACATAAGATTTTGGTGTTAACATTCATTAATATTAGGGTCCTTACATGTGGTTAGGGTTCTTAGATTCTTGAATATTGTATGTCAAACTATTTATCCATCTCTTTTGTTAACATTGTATTGTTGTTGGTCTTTGAAGTCTAGTGAAGCCGTGTGGGGCTCTTTCGATTCACTAGCATTGTTGTTCTTGTGTTCATCTCTTTTATTGCTCAAAACTAAATCTAAAGTCTAGTGAAGCCGTGAGTGGCCTATTTCGATTCACTAGCACCTTGTTGTTTAGCTTGTTGC
>NW_025882405.1:0-1732 GCF_002878395.1 Capsicum annuum
CTATTGAAGTATTAACATGCGATTAATGTTTTTAGTCTGCGAACAAATAATTGAGATTCTAGGTAAGGGTTCAAATTATTCCGAAGGGAAGGGGTTAGGCATCCTTCAGAATCCACAAGTGTGGTACCCGGCTAAACTAAATTATTCAAAGAGGGAGGAGGTATAAAAAATAATGTAGAAGTGTATGTATTAAATATAAAATAATATAAATGTTTAAAATTATGTAAAGATGTATGTATATTAAATATATAAATAAAACATGTTATTATAAAAAATGTAAAAGATATGTATAAAAATATATATGAAAAGAAAAGTATTTTATGTTGTGTGAAAGAAAGTATATCTTGATATGTCACGAAGATAAAGAGAAAAATAATGTTCTTTGTTTGATTAAAGTTTATGAAAAAGTAAAGATTTACTTTAACAAAAAGATCACAATGTTTAAGATGTCAAAGTATATAAACTAATTTGATTAATTTAATTTATTAGTGTAAACATTAACGACCTAAGTTTGCATAAACGCGAGGTGAAGTTGTATAAAGAAAATTCCGCCCAACACCCCAAAAATAAAGTTTTCACTATAATAACATTTGTACAAATATAAAAATACAATACAAAATTAAAATGGCCTCTTTGAATGTAACTCTCGACGAGTAATCCAAATAACCTGTATAAAAACTTGTAAAAATGTTAGTAACGAATAATAATAATCAAAATAAATTGAACAAGTATGTGTGTGTATAAATATTTAAAAAGATATTTTTTTGTTAAAAAGTGGGCTCAGATAAAGTCATGACTGCGAAATGGTTGCTCAATTACTTGGCCGTCCTAAATCGTTTTGCTACGAAGTGGTTTCTCAATTAATTGGCCGTCCTAAATCCTCTTGTCAAAATCTGAATTGTAAAATCTTGTATTGTTATAAAGTTTCATCATCGCCCAAAATATTTATTTTATTACGTATTTGTACACGTAAAGTCCGTCTTTTGTTTACGGAGGCCTCAAATTAATAATAATTTTTCATTGGCCATTGTATTGATACTTGATATGAATAAATAAACTTGAGAAAAATAAAGTCCGTCTTTGTAATGGGGTGGCCTCAAGTATCCGACGGAGAGATAATGTCATTGGCCAAGCATTTATTTTTGATGTAAATAAGTAAACTTTGAGAAATTAAAATCTGTCTTTTGCCATGGGGTGGCCTCAAGTATCCGACGGAGAGATAATGTCATTGGCCAAGCATTTATTTTGACATAAAATAGTAATCTTTTGAAAATAAAATCCGTCATTTATAATAGAATGGCCTCAAGTATCCGACAAGATATTTTCATCGAACAAATAATTAATGGTATTTAATAACAATGAAAAATGATGAAAATTTAACAAAGTCACTGAACACATATCAAAATCATACATAGCAATTCAAACGATTATCAATGATTAAAATAATCAAATGACAAAAAGGTCAAAGTTAATGAATAAAATGATGTAGCCATGACGAAGTAATTGAAAATAACAAAAATAGAGTAAAATTCCTAATTGTATAACAGAGTAATGTAATAAAATAGAAATAATAGTTCAAACATGATTGAAAAATGTGAACATTCACTGAGAAGTGACAACAACCATCATTAAGCATCCATAAACAAAGAAATACGAAAATAAATTCACATAAAATATCAATCAATAAAACCCTTAAAAAATATAACGAAGATTGATGGAAATGGATAAAGGA
>NW_025882406.1:0-1294 GCF_002878395.1 Capsicum annuum
TGTTCAAGTGAAGGTTTTTGAATTGTGAACTTTTTATTTTGAATTTTATTTAGTTTGGCAACTTGTAAAGTCAATTTGTCACTTGAGTGTAATTAAGTGTAGACACTTGAAATGTGAAATTTTCATTTTGAATTTATTTTAGTTTGGTAACTTGTAAAATGCATTAGTGACTTGAAAGTGTTTAAGTGTAGGTACTTGAAATGTGAACTTTTTATTTTGAATTTAGTTTAGTTTGGTAACTTGTTAAGTGATTCAGTGACTTGAAAGTAATTAAGTGTAGGTACTTAAAATGTGAATTTTTCATTTCGAATTTATTTTAGTTTGATATCTTGTAAAGTGAATTAGTGACTTGAAAGTGTTAAAGTATTGGTACTTGAAATGTGAACTTTTCATTTTGAATTTAGTTTAGTTTGGTAACTTGTAAAGTGAATTAGTGATTTGAAAGTGTGTAAGTGTAGGAACTGAAAATGTGAACTTTTTACTTTGAGTTTAGTTTAGTATGGTAACTTGTTAGATGAATTAGTGACATAAAAGTGATTAAGTGTAGGTACTTGAAATGTGAACTTTTCATTTTGAATTTATTTTAGTTTGGTATCTTGTAAAGTGAATTAGTGACTTGAAAGTGTTTTAAGTAGAGGTACTTGAAATGTGAACTTTTCATTTTGAATTTACTTTAGTTTGGAAACTTGTAAAGTGAATTAGTGGCTTGAAAGTGTGTAAGTGTAGGAGCTTAAAATGTGAACTTTTCATTTTGAATTTAGTTTAGTTTGGTAACTTGTAAAGTGAATAAGTGACTTGAAAGTGTTTTAAGCCTAGGTACTTGAAATTTGAACTTTTCAATTTTGATTTTAGTTTAGTTTGGTAACTTGTAATGTGAATTAGTGACTTGAAAGTGATTAAGTGTTGTTACTTGAAATGTGAACTTTTCATTTTGAATTTAGTTTAGTTTGGTAACTTGTTAAGAGAATTAGTGACATGAAAGTAACTAATAGTAGATACTTGAGATGTGAACTTTTCATTTTGAATTTAGTTTAGTTTGGTAGTTTGTAAAGTAAATTAGTAACTTGAAAGTTATTAAGTTTATATACTTGAAGTGTAAACTTTTCATTTTGAATTTAGTTTAGTTTGGTAACTTGTTAAATGAATTAGTGTCATAAAAGTGATTAAGTGTAGGTACTTAAAATGTGAACTTTTCATTTTGAATTTAGTTTAGTTTGGTAACTTGTAAAGTGAATTAGTTACTTGAAAGTGATTAAGTTTAGTTCTTGAAATGTGAACTTTTCATTTTAAATTT
>NW_025882407.1:0-1118 GCF_002878395.1 Capsicum annuum
TTTTTCACTGTGATATCTTTCACTCAAATTATGAACAATTCTTGAGGAATTTGTCCACCTGTTTGCTCTTTCAAGGTCAAGTTTTAGTTTAGAGACTTCTTGACTAGTTTATTCACCATTTCTGTTGCATTATTGCACTCTTCTTTGTACTTAACCAATTCAAGTTCAAGTTTTTCTTGTTCTTTTCTTTTGGTGTTTTTTCCTTTTTTCAGAAAGTGTAAATTTTAGAACTTCAGACTTAAGATCATTATTTGAGGAATCAAGTTGCACAACCTATTTCCTGAGAGAGTAGTTTTCCTGTTCTACAGTGTTCTTGCAAGCTACTAAATCAATAAATTCAAATTTGATTCTTCCAAGACGGTTGAACAACTCATCCCTATTAGAATTTGATTCTTGGAAGTCATCAATTAGTGCACTCATCAAGAAAATAAGTTTTGTTTTTGAAAACAAATGCAACTTTTCTTTAAGTTCAAGTATACTTACCTTAGAAGCATCATCTTCTTCCTCCAAGTCTAAATATCCAAGAGCCATGAGTGATACTTCATCAACTTCATTATCATCTGAGTGAAATCCCCGAGTTGCTACCATCAGATATTCTCATAACTCATAGTCTTCCCCTTGAATGAATGTTTTCATCCTATCTTTCCACCAAATAAAGTGAGAACCATCAAAGAGTTGAGGTCTAATAGTAGATTGAACTTCACTGTGACCAGAAGGTGGTGTGGAATTCATCATATTGATCTTTGTTTTAGGTTCTAGCCCTTTTTAAGACAACCTCGCTTTGATACCGCTTGTTAGAGCTCATGCCCTACTGATTATCTTATTTTTGTTGAACTTTTGCTTATCGATGGAATGAGTTGCCTAACGTGTTCCACTGATGTGTTTCAAGGAAGAGGTAAAATAAAAAGTAAAGAACACAATGATTTTTACATGGAAAACACCCGGCTTAAAAGGTGTAAAAACCATGACCTGTACCTCTACAAGATTTAACCTCAACTTCACTAAATAACTCTAAGCCTCAACAACGACTGATTACAAAAATCTTGTAACCAACAAATAGGAATTATAAACTCTGATCCATATATCTCAACAACTAGGAATTTTAAACTCTAATTCCT
>NW_025882408.1:0-1169 GCF_002878395.1 Capsicum annuum
TTGGTATAGTCATATACATTTTGTGAAGTTGTAGGTTATATGATTAAAGGTTTAATAATAGTATTCTAAGGAATTAAAGATGGAACATTAAGTGTTCAGAAGCCTGGGTGTCTATGCCTATGAAATTGTTAGTCGTAAGTTAATGACTTTAGGAGTTAGAAGAAATTATGATTAGTGTCCCTGAAAGGGGACGCCCTAGAAAACAATTTAGTGTCTCTGTATTAGAGATTAATGAGAGGAGTTTGTGTTCATGAATATATTGATACCCTTTTTTTAATAAGGAGTGTGGATGTGTGCACTTATGAGAGTGGGAGTTGTAGAGTGATGGCTATAGAGGCTAGCAAAAGTTAAGAGTAGCATTTACAGAAAAGCAAGGCTTTTAGTGTATAGTTCTTCTGGGAGAGTTTAGAGTTTAATTGTGGTGATGTCTCATTTATGTTGAGAGTTTTGGATATTGATTTTGATGTGGGGATATGTCCATAAGTCTAGGATTGTTACTTTGATCTAAGGTGGAGATAGTAAATTAAGGTAGTTCCCGAATGTTCTCAGCATGGCAAGTTGTGGGAAGAAACCTTGATAAACCTATTTCTACTCAAGCATAATCCTCCTACTTCAATTTAGGAGAGTATCCTACTAATGTATTATGTCATTTGTTCAAGTCATGCCTATGCCTATAGTTTGAGTACTCTATGGACTTATGTTCATGATCTAACCTCCAGACTAGAAGCAATAATGTCTCTCAGTAATCCAATCTTTCATATATTCAAGCCATATGATATGTTGTTCGTGATCCATGAAAATCTATGTTTCTCAGCATGCTTAGTCCTAAGAAAATATGTTTCTATATGTCACCGATTCATCCTATGTCGGGTTTAGCCAAAGTGATAAAGTTTATGCAAACTCATGGAAAATCTCAGTTCCTTAAATGAGGAGCAATCGCTTCAAGAGGAAATCTTTGTCTTATTTGTAATGTAACACCCCGTAAAATTCTCGACTCAATGCCACTCTTGGTTACATATATGGAGAGCTGACAACTTGAAAATTTTTCTAATTGTTAAAAGACTTAGTCATATTTTTGAGCTCTAAACTTCCATGATCTTTAAATTGATCTTTCCGACCCCAAGATGTAGATTTTTGAGTTGATTCATGATTGGGGGAGTAAAGGGGGT
>NW_025882409.1:0-2699 GCF_002878395.1 Capsicum annuum
AGAAAGTTTAATTTTTAATACTACAAGGTAAAGCCTAAATTATCAACATGCTTTTTCCCTACCTGTATAATATTTTTTAAAATATAAAATTTGTAATCCCTATAATTCCAAAAAGTCCTAACTAGTTGACTAATTACGTATTTTCTAACCAAAACATTAATTGCCTAATTTAATAATAGTATTTTTTTTAAATAATGTTTATTGACTTGCTTTGTGACTTCAATACTAGTATATATATGTTAGTTATAAATTACGTAATGTAGTCCAACTAAAAAAAAAAAAGATATTTATTTTGTAAGCAAGATGGAGTGGACGAATTAGAAAAAAAGATATAAAATTTGTACATGTAGGTATATTTGTTAATTCATCGCTAAAATATTCATAGCTATTTTTTTTCTTTTACAATAATTCTTTGTTAGTCCATCGCTAAATAAAATTAGCGATGAGTTTTGTTGCCCAGCTATAAAATTTGTCTGTCGTTAATTTTTATTTTTTTAATACTAGTGTTTTTGTGCTTTAAATTCAGAACAAGAATAAGAAAATAATAAAGTTTAAATGAATATGTATTTGTTATTATTTTATTTTTATTTTTATTTTTGAAAAAAAAAATCTTTTATTTCTTGGTAGAGAAAAAAAGGTAGGTATAGTACTCAACCAAAAAATTAATTAGTTGGATATTGTTGATGGATTTGTTTTGAATAACAACTCATTCTGTTGAAAAAAAGATCATTGCTTTTACTTGTTGGAGTTGTCATCCTCATATTTAAATATTTATAAAAATTTAATTAAATAAAGTAAATATAAATACATAATAAGTGAAAGATATTGAGTTTGTCCGATTTACTTATTAGATTTTGTAATATCACCCAACGATGAATTTTTAGAGAAATTCGCTTTTATATCGTAGAATTTCTTGTATATGGCTTAACGGACTATTACGTGGATTCAATTTGTTTATTTATTATAATTTTAAGTGTCTTTTTCGATAGTTATATTTATAATTCTCTTATGCGGCGATCGTTTAGTTCATGCACGGTCTGATAAACGAAAATTGCTTTCTGCTAGAATTTTTATCGTGTAGGATCAATTAAACATGAAAAAAAGATTTAATTATTTTTTTTAATTTAAACTCGAATCCAAAACATCTGATTACGGATGGCTTGTGGTGGCTTCTAGTGTAAATTAAAATGATATCTTCCTCCCTTGTAAGTATTACTTTCTTCTTTTGCTTTTTGTTTTATAAAAAATGGACCTAAAGGAAAGCACAAAGGAATAGGGAGGTTTGAAAAAAAAAAAAAAGATGAAGAAAAAGTTTACTTTAAAAAAAAAAAAAATCCTTATTATTAAATTAAAGTTAGTATAAAATACGGCAAACAATATAAATTCCAGCAGTTTGAAGTTTAATTTTAGAAAATTTTGATATTTTGCATAATTACTGAAAATTTTAATTTTGGGCCTGTCGAGATACATAGTTCCCGATACATCCAATGAAGATACGTTTTTTCTTTGTAAAGACACACAATTAGCTTCCGATATTTTTTTTTTAATTTTAAATCTGTCGAGATACATAAAATACTAACGAAGGTACATTTTTTCTTATAAAGATACATAATTAGCTTTTGATATATTTTTTTCGATTTTGGGTCTATCGAGATACACAATTAGCTCCCCATACATTCAAGAAATATACATAATTAGTTAATTTTTTTGTAATTACTTTGTAAGAGTGATATTTGTGTAAATATAATAAGTTAACGTGTATATTTATGTTTTTTTTCGTGACTTCTTATATATACTGATAATTAAGGAGGAAAATGTGATTTTTTGTGTCCAAGATATTGGTAAAAATTTATTTTTTGGACCAAAAAGTTAAATTTATCTATTAGTACCCTTTTTTTAGACAACCATTTAGTACTTCAATAATTAATTAATGATAAGGATATAAGAAGAATAAATAAATATGTATCTCTTTTTTGAATCCCTATATATTAGTGTTCTCAATTTAGTACAATTAAATTCAATATGTGACATTTCATTTTAAACATAAGTTTCAATTTTTAAAGAATATTTGTTATATGTCAATTGCTAGATAGTTATTGAGACATTTAACAAATGAAATTAAAGTAATTGAGGTACTTATTACAATGTCAAATGAGCACGTTAGATTGAATTTGAACTGGTTAAAATAAATTAAATTAATAAATAAATAAATTATTAATCTGGTAAAAAATTATTTAGACAGAACAAAAAGAGTGTCATTTCAAGATTTCTCGTGAATCTATTTGAGCTACATATTAGCTTTAATATTCTAAGGAGCTAAAATAAAATAAGCTAATAAATATAGGAATTAATAGTCAATCCAAACTTAAATAAGACGAATCATATTTTTATTGGTTAATTTTGTGACTTGTCAAATTATTAAGTATTAAAGCATCTTGTAAATGTGCTTTAACCACCTTTTTTCTTTCTTTCTAATATTCCCATTAATTATAGTAATTATTTTTTTTACTTAATTAAGAAGCCATAACTACAATTTTATTCGTATCTTTTTCATCCATAAAAACTATAAACTTTTTCATTCTTTATTGTGAAAAGCATTTTTATTTTTGCTTACAAAGATAACCAAAGTATGTTATTCTCACCCTAAAGAAAAGAAAAGAAAGTACATTCCCATTATTATAAGTGAAGTATTTTCCTTT
>NW_025882410.1:0-3408 GCF_002878395.1 Capsicum annuum
TACCATCTAGTTCAAGTCAAGGTATCTAACTTTGAAATTTCTTCCTTTGTAGTCTGTCCCTGTGGTTGATGAATTTTCTAAAGTTTTTCTCAATGGATCTTCCTGGGATCTCTGGATAGGGAAATAGACTTTGGAATCGACCTTATAGTTGATACTCATCCCATTTGTATTCCTCCTTATAGGATAGCCACAGTAGTGTTAAAGGAACTAAAAAAGCAATTAAGGAATCTCGTTGATATGGGTTTCATCCGTCCTAGTGTTTCTCCCTTGGGTGCTCCTGTGCTTTTCGTGCGAAAAAAGAATGGGTTTCTCTGAATGTGTATAGACTATCGTCAATTAAATATGGTCACCGTGAAAAATAAGTATCCTCTTTCTAGGATTGATGACCTCTTTGATCAGCTTTAAGGTGTTGATGACCTCTTTGATCAGCTTCAAGGTGCTAAGTGTTTCTCTAAAATAGATCTCCGTTGCAGATATCATTATTGTAAGATAAGAGAGGCTGATATTCCCAAGACTACTTTTCAAACTCGTTATGGCCACTATGAGTTCTTAGTTATGTCATTTGAGTTGTGTAATGCTCCGGCTGCTTTCATGGACCTTATGAATCGGGTGTTCAAATAGTTTTTGGATTTGTTTGTCGTAGTCCTCATTGATGACATCTTGGTATACTCCAAAAGTGAGTAGGATTATGCCAAGCACCTCCAAATTGTATTGGAGACCCTTAAGGATCAGGAATTATATGCAAAAATTTCTAAGTGTGAATTTTGGCTAAGTGTTGTGACTTTTCTTGGGCATGTTGTATCCAGTGAAGGGATCAAAGTGGATCCATAAAAGATTGAGGCAGTTAAAAAGTGGCTAGACCCACGATTACAACTGACATTAGGAGCTTCTTGAGCTTAGCAGGTTCTTATAGGAGATTTATAGAGAGTTTCTCGTCTATTCCTGCTCCACTCACCAGGTTGACTCAAAAAAGGTAAAGTTTCTATAATCCGACACTTGTGAGGGTAGTTTTGTGAAATTGAAGGATAAGTTTACTTTCACTCCTATTTTAACCTTACCCAAGGATACTGAAGGGTTCGTTGTGTATTGTGACATATCTCGTGTGGGACTGAGTTGTGTTTTGATGCAATACGGAAAGGTGGTAGCTTGTGTTTCTAGGCAGGTGAAGGTTCATGGGAGAAATTATCTGACTCATGATCTGGAATTGGCCAGCGTGATTTTTTCTTTAGAAATTTGGTATCACTATTTGTATGGAGTGCACATAAATATTTACTCATATCATAAAAGCTTGCAGTATGTGCTTACATAGAAAGAATTGAATCTCAGGTAGAGGCAGTGGCTCAAATTGCTTAAGGATTACGATATGAGTCTACACTACCACCCAGGTAAAGTTAATGTTGTTGCTGATGCTCTTAGCAGGTTGTCCATGGGGAGTTTATCTCACAATGAGGAGGACAAAAGAAGATTAGTAAAGGATATTCACTAGATGGCCAATTTAGAAGTTCTCATTTTTGACTTGGATGATGGAGAGGTAATTGTTCAGGAAATGGTTGAATTGTGTCTTGGGGCTGAGATCAAGGAGAAGTGGGTTTTGGATCCTATACTAGTACAAATTAAGGATGATGTGTGTCAACAGAAGGTTATGGCTTTTGAATTTTGGGGAGATGGCATTCTGAGGTACCAAGGTAGGTTGTGTGTTTCTGATGTAGATGGGTTATGGGAAAAGATCTTGATCGAAGCTCATGTGTCCAGATATATAGTTCATCCGGGTTCGACAAAGATGTATCATGACTTGAAAGAAATTTATTAGTGGAACAATATGAAAAAAGATGTGCCAAATTTTGTTACCAAGTGTATGGTCTATCAACAAGTCAAGATTGAGAATTTGATGTCCAGTGGCACGTCTCAAGAGATAGAATTTCTTATGTGAAAGTGAAAAATGATTAATTGGATTTCGTCGTGGGTCTTCGCTATCTCAAAATCAGTATGATTCTATTTGGGTCATTGTGGATAGAATGACCAAGTCTGCTCACTTCTTGCCTATGAGAATTAACAACAGATGAGAGGATGATGCCAAGTTATTCATTCAGGAGTCAGTCAAGTTACGTGGCCCCGGTGTCTTTTATTTCTAACCATGGTACACATTTTTCCTCTCATTTTTGGCATTTGTTTCAAAAAGGATTGGGTACTCAGGTAAACCTTAGCACTTTTTTCCACCCTCAGACGACCGCATAAGCAGAACGTACTATTCATACTCTTGAGAATATGCTAAGGGCCTGTGTGATTGACTTTAAAGGTAGCTGGGTTGATTATTTTCCCCTTACTGAATTTGCTTATAATAATTACTATCATTCCAGCATCCAAATAACTCCTCTTGAGTCCTTTTATTGTAGAAGGTACAAGTCCCCAATTGTATGGTTCGAGATGTGTGACTAAATTTTTTGGGTTTGACTTGGTTCATGAAGCAATGGAGAAAGTGAAGGTGATTCAATAAGTACTTAAGACTGCTCAAAGTCGCCAAAAGTCTTATGCAGATGTGAGGCAAAGGGAGTTGGAGTTTGAAGTCGATGATTGGGTGTTCTTGAAGGTTTCTCCTATGAAAGGAGTTATAATATTTGGGAAAAAGGGGAAGCTCAGCCCCCGTTACATTGGCCAGTATCAAGTTGTAAGAAGGATTGGGAATGTTGCCTATGAATCGGAATTCCCAACAAACTTGGCCTCGATTTATCCACTTTTTCATATGTCTATGCTTAAAAAGTATGCGAGAGATACTTCCTTGATAGTGCCCGTTGAGGATATTGGTTACGGATTTGTTGTCCTATGAAGAAATCGCGATTGAAAGCTTGGATAGGCATGTTCAGAAATTAAGAACTAAGGAGATAGCTTCAGTGAAGGTGCTATGGAGGAACAAAAAAGTACAGGAGTCTACATTAGAATCGAAAGAGGATATGAAAGCTAAATACCCATTTTTGTTTCCAATGTTGGACGAAAGTGCTTAAGGTGTGAATCTCACTTATTCTCTTGATGCATTTCAAATTTTGTTTTGAATCCCTCTATACTCTTCCTATTATCATGTTAAGGGTGTCCTAATCTCTTATTCTGGGACGAATGATCCTAAGGGGGATAATGTAAGTCTTCAAAATTTTTGATGATTTTATTGTGGACCTTCCTAGTATTTAATAATATTTTTTGACTTGAATCATGATAAGGGATGTTAACGGAATAATTGAAATTTTTTTTTGGAATTTTTGGAAAGCCTTCGAGGTCATTTCAGGATTCCAAACCAGTGAGGGCCCGCGATAGCGGTGTCCCTCTCTTTGTGCATGCTGCGATAAGAGCATGGCACGGCCTTGGGCCTCCATGATAGCAGTGTGCCACGTCCAAGGACACACATCACCTAGTTTTATT
>NW_025882411.1:0-1103 GCF_002878395.1 Capsicum annuum
CAACTTCTGTGCTACCCAAGTTAGGGCACAACACGTCCTTTCAAGAAGAGTATACCTGGCCTCATAAGTGGTGAACTTCTTGCTAAGATAATAAATAGCCTGCTTCTTTTTGCCTGTGACATCATGTTGACCCAGAACACAACCGAAAGAATTGTCCATGACTGATAAATATAAGATCAAAGGCCTACCAGGCTCTGGGGGTACAAGCACGGGCGGATTTCACAAATATCTTTTGATTCGATCGAACGCTTCCTGACATTCTTCAGTCCATTTTATCATAGCACTCTTTTTCAGCAACTTAAATATGGGCTCACAGGTGGTTGTGAGTTGAGTAATAAACCTGCTAATGTAGTTCAGTCTACCGAGCAAACTCATCACCTCCGTTCTATTCTTGGGCGGGGGCAAATCCTGAATGGCTTTGATTTTTTACGGATCCAATTCAATTCCCCGACGGCTGACTACAACCCCAACAGTTTTCCAGATGGAACTCTAAATACACATTTGGTCGGGTTGAGTTTGAGATTATACCTGCAAAGCCTTTCAAAGAACTTTCTTAAATCTTTAACATGGTCGGCCTGACTTTATGACTTGATAATCACATCATCCACGTAGACCTCAATCTCCTTATGCATCATGTCATGAAACATAGTGGTCATGGCTCTCATATACATTGCTCCAGCATTCTTCAACCCGAACGGCATCACTCGATAACAATAAGTTCCCCATGGTGTGATAAAAGATGTTTTCTCTGCTTCTTCAACATCCATAATGATCTGGTGATATCCGACATAGCAATCCACAAAAGAGGCAACCTCGTGTTTAGCACAGTTGTCTAATAAAATGTGGATGTTGGGCAGTGGAAAATCATCTTTCGAACTGGCTTTGTTCAAATCACGGTAATCAACACACACTCGAATTTTGCCATCTTTCTTTGGTACGGGAACAACATTGGATAACCACATGGGATAGCGAGCCACTCGAATTACTTTGGCTTCAAGTTGTTTCATGATTTTCTCTTTGATTTTAATACTTACATCTGTTTTAAACTTCCTCAACTTCTGTTTGACAGGAGGGAACGCGGGGTCAGTTGACAATTTGTGAGC
>NW_025882412.1:0-10564 GCF_002878395.1 Capsicum annuum
TTAAGTCTGAAGTTCTCAAACTAACTCTCTTTAAAAATAGGAAAAAGGCCAAGAGTAAAGAACAAGAAAATGCTGAACTTGAGTTGGTTAGATACAAACAAGAGTTCTGTGATTTAACTAAAAAAATGAATAAGTTGAGTTATGAAGTTTCTAAACTAAAACTTGATATAGAAAGGGCAAATAGGTGAACAAACTCCTCAAGAATTATTCATAATTTGAGTGAAAGAAATTTCAATGAAAAGGCAAGATTGGGACTCCACAAGAGTTTTGGTGATCTTAAGGATTTATGTTATATCTGTGGAAACCTTGGACATCCCACCACTAAATATCTAGTGGCTACAAAAAGCAGATCAAACAGTCTAAACCTGGCTAACAGATCTTCTCAGACCAAAAAAACCAATACCAGTTCTGGTCAGAGAAATAGGTTGAACTACATGTTGCCTGCATGAACTAGAAGGAACTTAATTCATCCTTTCACTCATACAATAGGACCCAAGATTATCTAGATTCTTAAGCCTAACCATTGATTTATTTTGCAGGAGAAGGTGAAAGGAAGCAAAAGGCACTGGTACTTAGACAGTGCTTGCTCAAGACACATGACAGGTGATAAGAAAATATTCCTTTCACTCTCCAAAATAGATGGGGAAGGAGTTTATTTTGGTGATGGAAAAAAGGGAATCATCATTGGAGTTGGAAAGATTGTCTCAACTGAGTCAAAAGCATTGGAGAATGTTTATCTTGTAGAAAGACTAAAGCATAACCTTCTAAGCATCTCTCAACTGTGACAAAGGGAATAAAGTTATTTTCACTGCTGCAGGTGTTAAAGTCAAAAGAATGGATGCCAAAGAGATTGTGCTCACTGCAAGGAGATACAAAAATATATACAAAGCTAACATTATGGCACTACCAGGACCTGAGCTGACTTGTTTGAGTGCTATAGAAAATGATCCCTTCCTTTGGGACAGAAGACTTGGTCATGCAAGTTTGAAACAGCTAAACATACTTTCATCCAAAGACATGGTATTGGGATTACCTAAGTCCAAGTTTAAGGAAGAAAAGTAATGTAGTGTATGTGTAAGGAGAAAGTAGGTAAGATCTTTTTTAAGTCAAAGAACCATGTTAGCACTACCAAGTGTCTCGACCTGGTTCAGGAGAAAGTAGGTAAGATCTTTTTTAAGTCAAAGAACCATGTTAGCACTACCAAGTGTCTCGACCTGGTTCATATGGACTTATGTGGACCCATGAAACTTCAAAGCTAAGGTGGAAAAAGGTATGTTTTTTTTATTGTTGATGATTATTTTAGATTTACATGGACTTTGTTTCTAGCCTCTAAGGAAGATGCCTTTGATGTCTTTGAAATCTTTATTAAGAAAGTTGAAAAGAAACTGGGCACTTCTTTAGTTTCCACAAGGTCTGACCATGGTACAAATTTGAGAATGGAAAGTTCTTAGGATTCTGTTTAGCAAATGGTATAGATCACAATTTCTCATCTCCTAGAACACCATAACAAAATGGAGTGGTGAAAAGAAAAAATAGAACCTTGGAAAATATGGCTAGAACAATGATGCTTGCAGCAAATGTTGCTAAAAACCTTTGGGCTGAGGCAATAAGTACTGCAGCATATATCATAAATAGATGCATGATCAGACCAATGTTAGAGAAGACTCCCTATGAATTACTAAAAGGAAGAAAGCCTAACATTTCTCATTTTAGAACCTTTGGTTGTAATGTTTCATACACAATAATGGAAAGGATAATCTAGAAAAATTTGATGCTAAAAGTGATGAGGGAATCTTCTTAGGGTATTCACTTCATAGTAAGTCCTATAGGATTTTAAATAACAAAATTAACTGTGTTAAAGAAAGCATGAATGTAATCTTTGATGAATCCTGTGTTAAGACTAACCTGCAGGAAGGAAGTGATACTGAGGAATAGGTTATACAGCCCGGTTCATCAACTGGAGCTACCAAACATGGAGACACTTTGATAGGGGGAACTGAAGCTGAGGGCACAGTGATAGAGGGAACTGAGCCTCAACATACCCCAGAACATCAGCAGTGATCCTGGTAACTCGCTAGGCTTAATTCCAAAAGGATATAGGTATCAAGGATCATATCCTATTGAGAATGTTCTTACTGATCTCACATCTGGGATCACCATAAGGTTTGGATTGAGAAGTATGTATGCCTTCAATGCATTCCTGTTAGAGATTGATCCAAAGAAGATAACTGAAGCGTTTCTTTATGCTGATTGGATCATAGCCATGCAGGAAGAGTTGAATCAGTTTGAGAGAAGCAAAATATGGCACTTAGTTCCTCTCCCTAAAGATAGATCAGTAATTGGGACTAAATGGGTATATAGAAATAAATTTGATAAGAATGGAACAGTTACAAGGAACAAGGATAGATTGGTGGTCTAAGGATACAACCAAGAAGAAGGAATTGACTTTGATGAAACTTTTGCTCCTGTAGCAAGAGTTGAAGCTATAAGATTACTTGTTGCTTTTGCTGCATACATGGAGTTTATCCTTTATCAGATGGATGTGAAGAGTACATTTCTAAATGGCATTCTCAAGGAGGAGGTGTATGTTAAACAACCTCCAAGATTTGAAAGAAAGAAGTTTCCGGATCATGTGTACAAATTGGACAAAGCTTTGTATGGGTTGAAACAATCTCCAAGAGCTTGGTATGAGAGACTGTCAAAGTTTCTATTGGAACATGGACATACCAGAGGTAAAATTGACAATACTCTTTTTTTGAAAACTAATGGGAAGGATTTTTTAGTTGTGCAGGTGTATGTGGATGATATTATTTTTGGCTCAACAAATATGAGTATACTCATGAGTTTGCCAAACTCATGAGTTGTGAATTTGAGATGAGCATGGTGGGAGAGCTGAATTACTTCTTAGGCTTGTAAATAAAGCAGTCATCTTCAGGAACTATGATTCACCAACAGAAGTATGCCAAAGAGCTTCTCAAGAGATTCTCCGTGGAAGAGACAAAAGAGATAAGTACTTCTATTGCCACTACCACAAACCTGAAATTGGATGAAATAGGTTCAGATGTAGAGCAAAAGATGTATAAAGGTATGATAGGGTCATTATTGTACCTCACAGCAAGCAGGCCTGATATTGTGGTCAATGTAGGTCTATGTTCCAGGTTTCAAGCAAAAACCAAGGAATCACATCTAAAATCTGTGAAGAGAATCTTCAGATACTTGAAGGGAACCAGTGATCTTGCCTTATGGCACGCCAAAGGTAGTAACTTTAATCTGGTAGGTTACCCAGATGCTGATTATGCAGGATATCTGGTGAACAGGAAAAGCACTACAAGAATGACACACTTTCTTCGATCATGTTTGATTACCTGGTCCACTAAGAAGCAAAATTCAGTTGCCTTGTCTACTGCTTAAGCTCAATTTGTTGCTGCAGTTTCCTGTTGTGCTCAATTACTATGGATTAAGCAACAACTCATGGACTTTGGTATAGATGTTGGTTGTGTTCCTAAAAATTCTCTTCAATCTCCTCACACTCAAGAACACTTTCCTGGTTCAACAACGGCATCACTCTCATTATCTTCCTCCTCTTCTTCTTCTTCTTCTTCTTCCTCCACTGACTCTGTTCCAAATCCCCTCACCGCACTTATCCTTCATCCAAACATCACCTTACCTCCCTTAATTCCTCCTCCAATCTCCCAGAAATTCACGGATTTCTCAGCCTTCAAAAATTTCCCAAACCTTTTTTCCCAAATTCCCTTACCTACTTCATCCTTCTCGCGACCCCTTCTTCCTCTTCCTATCCCGCTCAGAATTATTGATGAGGATGATCTTCCTAATGATAGATACGATCTTCCTATTGTAGAGATAGAGATGATCTTTCTATTGCAGACTTAATCCCAAGAAGGTCGAGATCTTATTTCAAGAAAAAACCCTCTGTCCATGTCGAAGACATTATGCCTTCAAAACCTTCTCCAGTTGTTTCTAATCCTCGAACCCTACATACTCAAGAAAAGAAGAAACACAAAGATGCTATATTGGCTGAATCTCTTAGAGCCAACAAGAGAAAACGTGTAGTAATTTCTGATCCCACTTCTCGTCCTGTCTCTTCTCCTGCATCCTCTCATGATCTTCTTCTTCGATCAGTTAGGAAAAATAATACTGTCGGGGCAAAATCTTCCAAATCTTCTTTGTCTCAAAATACTTTCTCTAAACCTATTACAAAGGCTTTCTCCTCTTCAAAACCCTCCCCCACTGTCAAAGCTTCCCCATCCAGAGTTTCTCCCAGATCGTCTACCCGTTTAAAGAAACAAGTCAGCAAATCTATTCCTTCTGACTTATTTGACTCTGACTTCTATCTGGACACCACTGCTGAAGTGGATCCTAATTTTGAGGTTCCTACACCATCCTCTTATCAAGATACTCCTGAGGCTCATCATCTTCACTTTCAAAATCGTAAATTAGCTAGAGGGAAAGTAGTTAGTGGATCTGGGGGTGTTGCTATGCAGACTTTACTGGAAAAATTAGAGTTTCAGGGATGGTCTCATCTCTTTCTACAGGGAGACCTTCAATGAAGATTTGCTCGACCTGAAGTGTATGAGTTCTATATGAATGGGGTGGGCATTGGTGAGTTATTTTCTACTACGGTTAGAAAGGTTACACTAAACCTTTACATTGGTGATATTGCTAGGATTTTGCATATTCTTTCTGGGGGTAGGGTCACTATGTCAAAGGCAGTTGGCTACCTCTTGATAATCTTCCCTCAGCTCTTGACATATGTAGAAATTACTCTGGGATTCCCTACTTGGTCAATCATAGAAAAGTGTTTAAGAGGGAGATGTCTCATCTTCACCAACTGTACATTGATGTAGTGCATAAGATGATTCTTCCTAGGAAGTAAGGAAGGACTGTGGCTAGCTTTCTTGATCTCACTCTCATAGAATTATTGGATACTAAAGTAAGAATTGATCTTCCTTGACTCATACTAAAGCATATGCAAAGGGTTCTACTCAAGAAAGTAAATGGACATGCTCTACCTTATCAATTCTGGCTCACCCCCATATTTGAGGACTTTGGTATTTCTGTTCAAGTGTCACTTCACAAAATACCAAGGATATCATAGGGCATGTGAACCACATGATCCTACCTGTTTCCATAAGGAATGTTGATAATCCGATGCAAAGATTGAGAAATTCACTAGCTGAAAAACAAGCTGAGGTGGAAGTTGCTCAGGCAGCTTTGGAGGCTGCACAGGCTGCTCATGAATAAGAAAAAAAGGATCCTCCATGCTCAAATTGCTTCCCTTCATTCCTTGTTGGAAAAAGAGAGAGCTAAAAATACAGATGTTATTAGGAAACTCACCTCTATTATTCCCTCCTCTTCTTCTACTTAGCATCTTTATTGATATGTTAAGCCTATCTCCTTTTGTTCCTTTCCCTGATAGCTCGTTCTCTCTTAGTTTACTTTTTGGTATATGTAGCCATCTCTGTTAATGAATGAAATGGGCTTAGTTATTTTACTATTTTCATGTTCTCTTATTCTGAATTTTGATTGTCTTAGTGATAGCCTCAATGGACATGAATTATTAGACGCTTTTTACTTATTGAGCCAGATTTTTTATGATGCCAAAAGGGGGGAAGAGTAGGCTATGCAATGCTTATAACTCAATTGGACTAACCTATTTCATTCTATGCTATTCTTTTATTCAAATTCCTTATTGAGTATGTCAGGGGTCTGTGATGTTGTGCTGCTATGTTTGTCATCATAAAAAAAGGGAAATTTGTTAAGGCATGTGGAGTTTTGATGATAGACATAGGAATGAAACATGCTGTGAAAGCTGGTCCATTCAAGTGTACAAAGAAAAGCTGCAGGCAAGACTGTTGATAAGATGATATTGTGTATAGACAGGAGTGGTTAAGCAAGAATATTCAGGAACCTTCTCAAACACTTATCACTTCAATAAAGTAGAAGAAAAATGCAATACTTAGAAGTTGAGTTGATCTAGAAGTCAACAATGAGAAGAGTTGTACAAGGATAAAGGATAAAGTAAAAGAGCCCTATTCAACCAGGGGAGGAGAAACAACTACAACAAGGAGTGAAGTTACTTGATAGAGTTGAAAGAAGAAAGAAGCATAAATAAACTAGGAATCCATCACAGGTGTATTACAAGTGTGCATATATACAACAAAGCACGATCAATTAACTTACTCAATGCACTGAAAAGAAAATCAACAATCAGCAAAACAGTTCTCATACTTGAAAAAGAACCTGGTTTCTTACTTAAGTCGTAGACTGTGCGTAGTAGGTAGGTTCTTTGAGTTGTAATGAGTCATTGTTCTAGTCTCAGTGATCTATAAACTGAGTTAGGAGTTGTGTCTTCAAGTTAGGGAGCTCGAAGACTTGGGAACACTTATCTTAGGAAGATTTGTGTTTTTGTAGTGATAGGAGTTAGAAGTTTTAATTCCTAGTTTACAAGAAGTCTTGTAACTTTGTTAATTGTTGAGGCTCAAGTATTATAGTGAAGTTGGGTTAAATCCTATAGAGGTATAGATCGTGGCTTTTTACACCTTTCTTGAGCCGGGTGTTTTCCACGTAAAAATACTGTGTTTAGCTTTTACTTCTGTGAACCACATTTACTTACCTGTTCCACTGATAGGCAATTAGTAGGGCTCGTACTATAACACATGTTTATCAGATAAAAATATAGAATGGTAACAAAAGGAAACAACACCTTCAAGAACATCGCATGAAGATCACATGAGGGTTGTGTTCGATCAAATAAAAGTAGAGACACTAGAGTATTTCTAGGAATACTGTTATCGCCTGTAAAAAAGCAAAAGAAGGTAAAGATGACCCCCAATCAAAATACAAATGCTTGAAAATAGAATAATGTAATGACCTCAACATCAACTAAGATCTCTTTTTAAGCCATGAAGCTGCCTTTCAACAGTTTCATCTAAAGAATAATATACCAGCATTCCTTTGAAATTAATAAATTTCATCAAACTCTTTTCTTACACTAAAACTTTAATATAACATTTTAAGAAGATTGTACATTAGAATAAGAAAATAGAATAGGCAGAGAGAAGAGAAAATGCAACGAAAAGAAGCAGCGTCATAGAAGAATATTATACTATAAAAGCGAGATGTAAATGTTGCATAAAGTTTTGTTATTTGTTGTTCAAGCCTTTCCTTGAGCAGAGAGCTTTCTTTTCGGTCATTAGCAAGCAGAGATGGGCTTTCACACCTGCTTATATTGTGGATGGGATAAAGGCATCTATCAAAATGATTTAATTATATAATAAAATAAGAATATGACAACATGAAGACCTCTAAATTAACATTTTTAGTCAGAATTCGACGTATCAAAAAACTTTATAAATTGAAAAATTCATATCTGCGTTATTAATTGAACATAATCTCTTAAACATAACCTTAAGCCTATGAAAGTTGGTTAATATATCATGTTTTTTTAATTAATTTAAATGGGTCAAGCACTAACCATCACCTTGAGCGAGTAGAAAGGTGATACAGTCCATAGTCCAATTGCCTTGCAAGAATGAAAATAAAGTGACTAACTTTTGAATGATCGTTAAATATTTTAAGATCAGATATAAAAATGTCAATGATCTATACATGAAAGTACAATACTCATGCAAATACACATGCCAATCAATCAATGATGAGACTTGCCATTTCTTGAGAAAACTGACATCATGAAAAAAGACAAAACAATCACAAAGAACTCCAAATATATTATATCAATATGTAGCTCTAAATAAAACAATTATTTTAAAAAAAAACTGTTTTGTTATCATTAATAGATTAAGACTGTTCTGTAATCATTAAATGGTATTTTTTTCATCGAAGGGAAAAATCCCAACATCATAACTTGAGTGTACAAAATGAAGTGTTGAATTTAATGTTTAGGAGTTCATTTCCAACAGTATTTACCTATTGTATTGCATTAAAGCTGGAAATGTGAATCACCAATCATGACGAACTATGTCATAGTGTCTTTAAATTTTAAACTGATAGAGCTTCAAATTTTAAAAATATTTTAAAATCTTATTGTAACAAATAAAAAAAATTGCCTAATAGGATAATCTTATAATGAATAAATTATAGACAAACCAAAAGCATAAAAATGAACATAAATGATATAAAATATAAGCATTTTTTTAAGTGGAGATGGACAGAGCTATATCCTCCATTCTTCAAAGTACAGGAACCTGAGCTAGGTTTGTAAAGTTATCACAATACAAATAAAATATTTTTCAACGACAACATCTAGCAGGTGTTGTGGTGCTTTATCTTAAATGCTTAAGTCAATTCTCAATGATTTTTGAAGTAAATGAGAAAAGGTAATAAATTGAAATTATGTCAATTAAATAAACGTAAGAATAATTGAAAATGCATCACAAACGCAAAAACAAGACAAAACAGTACGTATAAAAGCTTACATGAGCTCTTTCCAATTTCAAAACTTCTTCAAGTACCTTAAATTTGATTGGTCCAAAGAAAAGGACAACTGACCGTATCAAAGAACCTGAAAAATAACATGCACCTTTCATCACAAAACATATCCTTTACATTCTATGGTAAAGCTAAAATGAAGAAAAGAGGATACTATATTTCCGCAATCGATATTGAAGATGACATGGTTTATATCATGTGAAAGCTTATGGAATATTCTATGATAAGCTTATGGAATATTCCATGATAACCAAATCTAGATGAAGTCTACTACTATAAGATATCTATTTATTTTTTTGTGATAGAAATAGCGAAAAGTCAAAAACAGCCAAAGGTTAAAAGAGTAAATATATTATGTAATGATGTTGTTTTTATTTTCATCTCGTTTAGACAATTCTTTGATCAAGAAGGTGTTTCAGTAAGTTGATTGATTGTACAATGCCTGAAACAGGAATGTACAATGCACTATACCTAGTGTCTAGAACCAGTTGAGGATTTTATTGTCTTCGACTACAGAAATTGAAAAAGCCTAATCAAGTTAGAGACGGAGAATACAATTGACCTTAGAGAGAGACCGGCTTCAATTTTCTGCTCTATTTTTTGTCTAAGATTTTGGTCTTTTGAATTTGAACGGCTTAAGTTTCACACTGAAACCGCCGTCTTTATTCTCTTTAGTTGCATTTGTCAAGAATTGAGAAAAAAGTATTTACTTCTTCTAAATTGTCGTCTTCCTTCTCTTTAGTTTGATTTGTGCCTTTTAAACTTAAAAAGTGAGAAATAAAAAATGAGTTTAAGTTCCGTGCATAAAATGTTCTACACTATCAGTTAACTTGACCTGTAATTTATCCAATTATTTACATTAAAATTAAAAAAAATAAAAATAAGGTCATCAGCAATAGTAAGTCAAGTTTATGTGATAGTGTAGAATATTTTGTACACTAACGGTGCACCAAACTTAAATTCATAAAAAAAAAATGATATGATATAAGAATATTTTTATTCAAAAACCCACTTTTACACTATTTGAAAAAAATGAAAACTTTACCAACCACAATCTTAAAATTTGCGTCCTTATTCTGTCATGTCAAGTACTACTTAGAAAGAGGGCAAGTTATCCTAGCCGTAAACAGAAGAAAAGAGTAGTTACAGATCTATTTTGATGAACAAAGATTAATCTAGATATGCAAAAAGATAGAACAAATCCAAAAAAAATTGAGCAACTTACCTGAAAAAATTGGAGCTTGAAAGGATGGTGGAAGAGGATATGCAAACACTGGTGAAAGCAAGAAATCTTGAAGATGGCAATTTTAAATGGCTAAAGTCATGAATAGACAAATGATCTGAGAAAGAGATCGTGAAAACTGAATTGGATCGAGGCAGAGAGAAAGTCGAGACTTTTTGTAGAAAATTGATGCCATGGATCGTGAAAACTGTATTCGCAAAAATGGGAACGTGACGTTGATGTGGGATACTTAAGGTTTTATTTTTCTTGATTTTCTTAACTTAAAAGGTGAGAAAATAACCGTACCAGTTATAACTGCTTTGAATTTAAAAACCTAATTAAAAAATGTTCCATTGTAAAATATATATAATATATTTACAAATATTCAATATATTTATGGAGAATTATTTATTTACTTTATTTACTGACTATTATTTTCTTACTGTATGTTATTTTTCAAATTATAATTATCCGGATTATTTCAATTTCCTTAGTTCTAAATTTTTCATTTCCTCTCTTGTATATTATAATATTTTAAATTAGCATTTCTTTTATTTTGCTATAATACTGATCTTTCTAAATGATTTTAGGAAATGATTATCCAAATCTAAAATAATATAACTACTCATTTTAAATGATTTTAGGAAATGATTATCCAATTCTACAATAATATAACTACCCAATTGCGGTAACTTTAAATTTAAAATATTCATAACTTTAAAATTAAAATTTTCATTATACTTGTAGTTAGCTTGGTTCTAAAAAAATTCAAAATTGTTAAATGTCCTTGACTTTAAGAGAGGACGTAAGGCAGAGCAAAAATTTGTTTTTTGGTAAATAGTAAAATATTATTATTATTATTATTATTATTAT
>NW_025882413.1:0-1497 GCF_002878395.1 Capsicum annuum
AAAAAAAAAAGAAACAATCAATATTATCTATTCTTTTCAACATAAAGGAAACAACTTTACATGCTAAAAATAAATATATCTACCAACAATGAGTTTAAACAAGACATAGGCATGTCTTTTCGAGTAAAGATCTAAACTTTATCAAAAATAATCAAATAATAAGGTCAAAACGCAAAACAATCAATATTAACTATTCTTTTCAACAAAAAGAAAATAACTTTACATGCTAAAAATAAACATATTCAACAACAATGAGTTTGAACAAGACATGATAATGTTTTTCAAGCAAAGATGTAAACTTTATCCAAAATAATCAAAGAATAAGGCGAAAAGGCAAAACATTCAACATTAACTATTCTTTTAAACATAAAGAAAATAACTTTACATACTAAAAACAAATATATCCAACAACAATGAGTTTAAACAAAGCATAAATATATCTTTTAAACAAAGATTGAAACTTTATCCAAAATAATCAAAGAATAAAGTCAAAAAAGGCACATACAACTATTGATAGCTCATTTTTATATCATGAACATGAAAATAATTAGAATATCGATACCACAACGTCCTAGGGCCTTCAAGGCCATATACAACATACAATCCCATCAAATAAGATTATATCCACGAACTACGAAGAAGAAAAAAGATGAAGAGAAAAACGATAATAAAAACTAAAATAATAAAAAAAAATGAGAAGGCGTGTTTACCTTTTGGGGGATAGCAAAATGAGACTACGAGCTTCGTTGGAATCAACCACCACCAAAAAACATCGCCGTCAACTCAAAAATTTTGATTAGCCGATCAACTTTATGAAACAAAAATTTTACTAAATAAGAATAACTATTTTTGCTCAAAAGAATTTTTTCACATTTCTTGCCTTTTTTTTTCTTCCTTCCCCTGTCCTTTCTCTACCAAACTAGTGGTAGTATTTATAGGAGAGAATGAGACATTTTTTTCCCCTTTTCCACCAATGTGGGAGAAAAGTATTTATAGAAAAGGATAGAGATTTATTTCTTGTCATCCACCAATGTGGGAGAAAAAGCATTTAGGGGGGTTTTTGGAATGTAAAAATTAAAGATAAGGTGAGGTGGAAGATAATGTGGGGGGAAATAGTACAATGTAGTACAATCTTTGAATTTCAAAATTGGAAAAGGACAATGTTGGGGGGAATAGTACAATTTGAATTTATTTTTTGGTGGGAATTGGGTAAAAGTTATGAGAGTTCTTGAAAATTTTGGGGTTATTTAAAATATAACCCTAATTGAAATTTAAAATTTAGCTATATTTATTTATTTTGACCAAATTAAAAATTAATTGACGAACTGCATTGCAATTATGACTAATTTTCAATTATGGTCAAATCTAATAGATTGACTAAATTAAATTAAAATTCGATACGAATTAATACCTTTTTTTTTTATCCCGAGCTTCTTGATTTAATAAAATGAATGCATATTTATCCAAATAAATTATTTTTGAAAATAAATTATATTT
>NW_025882414.1:0-2394 GCF_002878395.1 Capsicum annuum
TCCACGGTTTTTGGGGTGGGCCTGGGGTTCGGGCATGCTGTGGGTCGAAAAGCGATTGAGGCATGCCAGGAATATTGGGGTTCATCCTAGTGTGGTTCGTTTAATTTTTTGTGGCTATTTGGGTGGGCAAAAGGGTAAAACAGCGCAAACGGGGTATTTTCGAGCCAAATCGGTGAGCTATAGCCCACGGTTTCAAGGGTGAGCCTTGGGTCCGACATGCTGTGTGCCAAAAATTGGCCGGGGCATGCCAGGAAGATTGGGGATCTTTCTAGTGTGGTCCGTTTAAATTTTTGTGGGTATTTGGGTGGACAAATGGGCAAAACGGTGAAAACGGGGTATTTTCGGGCTAAATCGGTATCCTATAGCCCACGGTTTTGAGGGTGGCCCCGGAGTTCGGGCGTGCTGTGGACCAAATATTTATCGAGGCATGCCAGGGATGTTGGGGATCATCCTAGTGTGATCCGTTTAATATTTCGTGGCCATTTGTGTGGACAAACGGGAGAAACAGCACAAACTAGGCATTTTTGGGCCAAATCGACGTGCTATAGCCCACGGTTTTGGGGGTGGGCCCAGGGTCCGATAGTGCTATGGGTCAAAAATCGACCATGGCGTGTCAGGGAGGTTGGGGATCTTCCCTGTGTGGTTTGCTTAAATATTCGTGGCCACTTGAGTGGATAAACGGGCGAAACGGTGTGAACGAGGCATTTTTGGGCCATATCGGTATGCTATAGCCCACGGTTTCGGAGGTGGGCGCGTGGTCCGGGCGTTTTATGGTTCAAAAATCCACCGGAGTGTGCCAAGGAGGTTGGGTATCATCCTAGTGTGGTTCGTTTAATTTTTCGTGGCTATTTGGATAGACAAACGAGCGAAACGATGCTAACGGGGCATTTTCGGGCTAAATTGGTATGCTATAGCCCACGATTTTGGGGGTGGGCCCTGGGTATGGTCGTGTTATAGGCTAAAAATTAACCAGGGTGTACCAGAAGGGTTGGGGATCATCCCAGTATTGTCCGTTTAAATTTTCGTGACCATTTATGTGGATAAACGAGCGAAACGACCTAAACAGGGAATTTTTGGGCCAAATTGATGTGCTATAGCCTACAGTTTGGGGGTTGGACCTAGGGTTCGGGCGTACAGTGGTTTGAAAATCGATCAGGGCATGCCAGGGAGAATGGGGATCATTCCAGTGTAGTCCGTTTAATTTTTTGTGGCTATTTGGGTGGACAATTGGGCAAAACGGCACAAACGGAGTATTTTTCGAGCCAAATCGATGTGCTATAGCCCACAATTTTAGGGGTGGGCCAGGGGTCCGGGCGTGCTGTGGGCTAAAAATTAATCGGGGCTTGCCAAGGAGGTTGGGAATCATCCCAGAATGGTCCATTTAAATTTTTGTGGCCATTTAGGTGGAAACACAGGCAAAATGGCACGAACGGGCATTTTCAGGCTAAATCAATGTGCTATAACCCAATGGTTTTGGGGGTGGGCCAGGTTTCCGAGCGTGTTTTGTGTCAAAAATCGATTGGGGCGTGCCAGGGAGGTTGGGGATCATCCTAGTATGACCGGTTTAATTTTTCGTGACCATTTGTGTGGACAAACTAGCGAAACGGCACAAACCTGGCTTTTTTGGGCCAAATCGATGTGCTATAACCCACGGTTTTGGGGGTGGGCCAGGGGTCCGGGCGTGCTGTAGGCCAAATATTAATCGGGGCTTGCCAAGGAGGTTAGGGATCATCCCAGTATGGTCCATTTAAATTTTTGTGGCCATTTAGGTGGAAAAAAGGCAAAACGGCACAAACGGGCATTTTCAGGCTAAATCAATGTGCTATAGCCCAATGGTTTCAGGGGTGGGCCAGGGTTTCGGGCGTACTTTGTGTCAAAAATCGACCGGGGCGTGTCGGGGAGGTTGGGTATCATCCCAGTATGATCTGTTTAATTTTTTGTGACCATTTGTGTGGACAAACTGCCGAAACAGCACGAACCTGGCATTTTTAGGCCAAATCGGTGTGCTGTAGCCAACAATTTTGGGGATGGGCCCGGGCGTACTGTAGGTCAGAATTCGATCAAGGTATGCCAAAGATACTGAGGATCATCCCGTTGTTGTCCGTTTAATTTTTTGTGGGCAATTGGATGGACAAACAGGTAAAACGGGGGAAACGGGGCATTTTCTGGCTAAATCGGTGTGCTATATCTCACGATTGTGGGGGTGGGCCCAGGGTTCGGGCGTGTTATAGGCCAAAAATTGATCAGGGTATGCCAAGGAAGGTGGGGATCGTTCCAATCTAGTCCGTTTAAATTTTTGTGGCTATTCTGGAGGACAAACGAGCGAAACCACGTGAACAGGGCATTTTCGGGCCAAATCGATGTGCTATAGACCACAATTTTGGGGGTGGGCAT
>NW_025882415.1:0-3162 GCF_002878395.1 Capsicum annuum
ATTATAAGAAAAGAAAAAGACATAAGAAATACAAAAAATCAAAATATAAATATAAGAAACCAAGAAAAAGATATTATGTAAAAAATTATAAACATAAAAGACCATATAGGAAAAAGAAATCTATAAAAGAATGTATTTGTTATAATTGCAGAAAATTAGGACATTTAGCTAGTGATTGTAAATTAACTAAAAACCCAAAAAATAAACAAATTTCAGAAATAAAAATAGAAAATATAGAATATATGCAGATAGATTATATAGATTACGAATTAGAAAGTGAAGACAGTATATATGAAATTTCAGAGAATGAAATAGATAATGAAATAGACAGTGAATTAAATGAATGAAGAAGATATAAAAATAATAACAAAAGAAGAATATTTAAGTGAAGAAGGAACAGATCAAAAAATAATATTTGATAGTCACATATTTGATGAAATAAAAAGAAAAGAATTAGATTTAAGTATAGAAAAAATATTTAAAATACCAACAATAAAAACATATTTAGTAAAAGAAAAGAAGCATACTACGTAGTAAGACAAAAAGAACATGTAATAGACTGTAGATATGTAAAAGGTAAAGCTAGTATACCACTAGTAACAAAAAGGATAATACTAAAATACACCAATATAATTATACCTAGCAAATGATAGAATAAGCACAACAAAAAGAATAGCTTATGAAAAAACAGAATCATCAAGTTCATCAAAAAGAACAAGTTATGAAACAAGTTCAACAACTAATTTAAACCAATATTACATAACAGGAACAATAAATGAAAAAGAATATTTAATACTCTTAAATACAGGACAAGAAGAAAATAATATAGCAAGATATCTAATAAAAAATGAGGAAATAAAATCTGACAATAATATATGCCCAGATCTACCAAGAAGCTTAATAAACACTAAAAATATAGTAGAAAAAAAAATAACAATAGGAGTTAGAAAAATAAAAATAGAATTTTGAAATAATGGAAGAAATGCAAAAAGCAAACATAATATTAGGAATAAAATGGCTAGAACAAGTAAAAACATATAATATAAAGCATACACAATTATCTATAACATATAATATAGAGAAATTATTCTTAAGAAGAGATTTAACATGATATGAAAATATATGTATTAATGAAGATAGCAGTAAAAGGGTATCATAGTAGATATTATACGTCTATGATAGATACAGGAGCAGAAGCTAATTTATATAGATATAATTGTTTAACAAAAAGTAAATGGGATAAATTAAAGACACCAATAATAGTTAAAGGATTTAATAACAAAGGAAGCCTAATTACTTATAAAGCTAAGAATGTAAAAACACAAGTATGGAATAAAATATTAACAATAGAAGAAATCTATAACTATGAGCTAACATCAAAAGATATACTTTTAGGAATGCTGTTTTTAGATAAATTATACCCACATATAATAACTAGAACGGATTGGTGGTTTACAACACCATGTAAACAGAAAGTAAAGCAAAAGAGTTACTAATAAAATAAGAAAGAAAACTGATTGGATAGAAGGAAGTGAAAAAATTACACAAAAATTAGAAAATATAAAAAATACTGAAGATACAATAGAATTGGTCGTATTTTCAATAAATAAGAAGGAAATAACTATATTTTCAATAAGTAAGATATAAATAATTAAGAAAAGATTAGAACAATTATATAGTGAAGATCCATTAAAAGGATGGAAAAAACATAAAACCACTATAAAAATTGAATTAATAGACAAAAATAGCATATTAACTTAAAAATCATTAACATATAATTTTGACGATTTAAAAGAATTTAAAATGCACATAAAAGAATTATTAGAAAAACAATACATACAAAAAAGTAATAGTAAACATAATAGCACAACATTTATAGTAAATAAACATAGTGAACAAAAAAGAGGAAAAAGTAGAATGGTTATTGATTATAGAAATTTAAATCCAAAAACTATGACATATAATTACTCAATACCAAATAAGATATTAAAAATAAGACAAATACAAGAATATAATTGCTTTAGTAAATTTGATTGTAAATCAGGATTTTACCATTTAAAGTTAGAAGAAGAATCTAAGGAATTAACCGCATTTACGGTACCACAAGGATTTTATGAATGGAATGTTCTACCATTTGGATATAAAAATGCACCAGGTAGATATCAACATTTTATGGATAGTTATTTTAAACGATTGCCTAATTGTATAGTATACATAGATGATATACTATTATATACAAAGACCAAAGAAGAACATTTAAAATTATTATAATAATTTACGGATATAATAGAAAAATCGGGAATAAGTTTAAGTGAAAAGAAAGCTGAAATTATGAAAAATCAAATAGAATTTTTAGGAATACAAATATATAAAAGTGGAGTAAAAATGCAACAACATATAGTACAAAAAAAATAATAAATTCAAAAGAAGAATTAGATACAAAAAAGAAATTACAATCATTTTTAGGATTAGTAACCCAAGTAAGAGAATATATACCAAAATTAGCAGAAAATCTAAAGCCCTTAAAGAAAAAATTAAAAAAGGATGTAGAATATAATTATAATGAAGAATATAAAAAATAAGTTCAGAAAATAAAAATACTTTGTAAAGAATTACCAAAATTACAATTTCCAGATGAAAATAGAAAATTTATATATATAGTAGAAGAAGATGCTAGTGACTGTAGTTATGAGGAGTACTTAAATATAGATATGAAGAAGAAAAATTAGAACACCATTGTAAATACTACTCAGGTACGTTTAATGAAACAGAAATAAAATGGGAAATAAATAGAAAAGAATTATGCTCATTATATAAATATTTATTAGCAGTTGAGCCATATATTGTATATAACAAGTTTATTGTATGAACAAATAATACACAGGTACGTTGGTGGCTAACAAAGAAAATATAAAATTCAGTTACAACAAAAAGAGATTCGGAGACTAGTCTTGAATATATTAAATTTCACATTTATAATTGAAGTAACTAGTACTAACAAAAATGTTATTGCAGATTAAATATCAAGACAAAGCTACACAAACTGATATAATAGAAGAGGATACTCTAGAAAATATATTCAACACCCTAACTAAGCTTTCAATGAAAGTGGACCGTATGGGTAATGAAATAGAAAAGCTAAAGACTAATGAAGTTCAACTG
>NW_025882416.1:0-1222 GCF_002878395.1 Capsicum annuum
AAATAATAAATAAATTAATGAATATATCTTAGGAAAAAAGTAAATCATTAAAAGAGATTGAAACAAAATTTAAAAAAAATCCACGTACAAAGACAAATAGATTCACTAGACACCTAATAAATCTATTTCATATCCGCACTCCCCTACAATTGGTATTCTTCTTAGTCTGTTTAAAAAAGAATGACCCTTTTTTCCTTTTTGGTAATACTTTAATTTCAACTTTCCACGTGACATGTTTAGGACCACAAGATTAAAGGGCATTTTGATACATTTGACAGAACTTTAATTAAACACCACAAGATTCAAAAGTCTTCTTTATTTTCTTAAACTTTGTGCTAAGTCAAAGTAGATCATTCTTTTTTAAAACGGACGGAGTAATATTTTATACTCCCACTTGTTTTGGGATCTGATCTAGTATAGTTTTTTTTTTTTTTCTGTTGCTAATTAATTGACCTATATTATTTTATTCCCCACTTGTTTTGAGATCTAATTCAAATTGAATTTATTTTTTAAAGTGTTGTCTTCCAGATAATGGGCATGTCATTTGAGATGCAACAGACTACATATTGGTAAATAAACCTTCCATTTGTTCTTAAAATTAATTTAATCGCATGGGCATTTGTTAAAGGTGGCACAACATGTGTACACTTCTTTAGCAAACTTATACATTCCACTAGCATGGCCAAAATAAAGCACAAATAAGGGAGAAAAAATCTGTGCAATATATTGCACAATCAATCATGCCCCAATACGCCCCCACAAGTTGAAGGTGGGATCAATAAGCTTTAACTTGGGCAGATGTTGATGAAAAAGCAGATGAGGGAAAGGCTTTGTAAGCGTGTTCATGAGCTGCTCAACAGCATGTAAATGCTGAAGGAGCACCTTTTTCCGTTGCATTTGATCTCTAACAAAGTGAAAATTAGTTAAAATGTGTTTCATTCTACTGTGTAGTACCGTATTTTGAAAAAGATAGGTATCACCAACATTCTCACAATAGATTATGGGTGGATTAGGCAGCTGCACATGTAGTTCTAAAAGAAGTTTTTGAACCCAATTGACCTCAGCAAATGCAAAAATTACTGCACGATACTGTGCTTCAGTGGAGGAGCATGCAACAGTCCGTTGCTTCTTGGATGACCAGCTAATAGGATTTGCACTAAGGTGAATGGAAGATATTGGCCTCAACTGAAAATTAATCACTCCACCTTACATTATGATCGAT
>NW_025882417.1:0-2645 GCF_002878395.1 Capsicum annuum
AGTGGTGAGCTAGTTAGCAATGTTGAGGTGATTGGAGTCAGCAGAGTAGATGAAAATGCTTTGATTGGCTAAGGCTGTTCAAAAAGTGGAAGAATTTATGCAATGGAAGAATACATGGTTGATGTCTTCCTCTTGGGTTTCAAAAAAGTGGCATTGGTCGTTGGTGGTTGCCCTTATGTGATGCAGATATATCCTAGTTGGGAGTCTATTGTGGTGAAGCAGCTAAATGAAAGTTTTGATTTTGTTGGGGATTTTTAGTCTCAAAATCCAGTGAAAGTTTGGACTAGTAGTGGTTGGGGTAGCCTTTTGGGATTCAATCACTGCTTGATAGGTTGTTCTCATGGAGAAGACCCAATAGCTGGTTCTTTACCAGTACAGCTTATCATTAAGTGTACTATTATAGGGAATGAAGAAGCTTTGGATGGTATGGGAGAGGTCGGGAGGGAGAGCGGAGGAAAGGCTCTGCAGGTTCCAGTTTCCATTAGAGTTAGATGTTATCTACCCTTAACTTATTTTTCCTTTTGTTTAGAGAGCCCTGAATGTAGATTCTGATGGGTCCATGGTTGGGATCCATTTGCCATACAAAAGTTGATTTCATTCCCTTTATGAACGGTCCATTTGATGTTGTCATTACATACACTCCAGACCGTGATAAGTTTAAATGACTTTCTATGATAGTTAGGCAAGATTGAGTTACTTTTTAGCTATAAAAATAGTTTAGTGAATTTTGGGATACTTTTAATTATAGCAATAAAATGAACGTTCAGTGACTATTAAGGTTATCAAATATTTAAGGGTGTGATTACGGGTGGACATTCGGTTTGTTTAGCTCGATTTTTTGATTTTTGATTTGTCGAAAATGACAACAAATTGAACTGAAATAAATTCAATTTATTTAAATTTTTGCAAATTCGGTTCGATCTTTTTCAGTTTGTTTTTTTGATTTGGAAGATCAAAATAGTGGGCATCAACAGACATCTTTTGAGGTAAGGCGGATCAAAACGACAATGAGGACTACTACTAGACTATGACGACTAGACAATATTAAGGGAGAGAGAGTGTGAGAAACTGAGAGGTTGGGAACTGAAATTAGTTTATCAATTGTCAGAGAGCGAGCGATTGAGAAGTTGTAAGTGTCTACTCATTAGTGAAAGTGATTAGAGTTGGGGACGTGGGGTAATGTATTATAATGGGTACCAATGGGTTGCAGTTGGGCCAATGGGTAAAAAATGACTAGAAATAAAAATAACTTTTTCCCAACAACAACAACAACAATAATAATTATAATAATAATTCTGCCTCGATCGGTCCCAAGAAAAATAAAAATTTAACAATACATAAAAATATCTTTAGAGATGGAAAAAAATAAACAACAAGAATAACTCAGATAGAACAACTTTCCTTAAACATTGGGCAACTGTTGTTCTTTGACAACCATGTAAATACACAAATCCTATGGAACATATGTGAACATAGCGTGATCACCACGACTGATTCTTCTTCAAAATTCTTCAAGCAAATAGGGCATATGTCTTCCAACTCAAAAGTTGATACATTTTTCATTTCAAGTTTCATAATCTTCAATCCACTTTTTATAACCCTAAATTTTTGAATTTTTCCAACAAAGTCCTCAACTTTACGAAGAAATTCTTTTTTCAAGGTGAAGAAGTCGAACAAAACATTCAAAATTTTCCGAACATTAAAATCATCAAAAGCATACTGTATTTCAAGAACATTCGTATCCAATTTTCTCTTTTTGCAAACCCCATCAGAAGATTCTTGAACTCTATCAACTCGTAAATAAAATTATCTTTCATTGTTGTTACTGTCACCATCATTCGTCAGTGTTTCATACAGATCAGTTAATGAAAAACTACAAGCATCCAACGATCTATCTAACACAATTCCAATTTGTTTACTCAGCATATCCACATCAATAACCACAACAATCTTGTGGAACTCATCATCATCCAGTTTAGAACCCAACAAGTTTAATTTTTCACCGAAAAGCTCAAAGCTACTTGACAGATAATCAAAAATTACGTTAGCTACATGCGGAATTCTGACTTCAAATAACAAATCAGATAACCTCAAAGCTAATTCTATGTTTTTAACAAACTCAATGGGCGATTCAGCAATTTTGAATGGCAGAACACCTTTTTTGAGAATTGTAGTTCTCACATGTTCCCCACGATTCGAGATAAGATAACCTAAAGGTCTTATAATCTCGATTTTTTTTTCACTGTTAAAATCAGAAATCCAAATCTCGATAATGACCCTAATTGATAGTAATATTGATCAACAACATTATTTTTAATCATATTTTATTCCTACCTAAACATCCTTATTTTTATTTCCTTCACACTTTCAATTCTATATGTCATTTCCCTTCCCTCTTTTAGAGATTTTTAATTTAAAGAGAAAACTTAAATAAATAAAATAAAAATGGTATAACAAATTTATAGAAGTAGGAAACTTATCAATTTTACTCCTTTTTAGTAAATAAAAAATAAAAAAATAATATTACAGTAACTTCATTAATGATACTGATGGTGAGTGGAATATAGGAAAGTTATTTATGAAATATTAAAGATCTTTCCTATTTTCTCTAAAAATGTTTGTCTTTATTAATTCAGTTAAGAACA
>NW_025882418.1:0-1377 GCF_002878395.1 Capsicum annuum
CTACCTCTAATGTGTCTATTTATAGTTGCAACTTGTGTTTGCTTACAGCTGGAATCTATTAATTTAACTATCTAACTAACTCTAGGATAGCACCACTAACTAACTCAACAACTTGCTAGTGACACCACTAATGCACAGCTATACACTTAACCAACTGCTCAACATCCTCCCTCAAGCTAGGTGTATGAAAAATGTTTTTCATCCCTAGCTTGCTAAGTAGATAGTCATGTTGCATTCGTGTGAGCCTTTTAGTGAGTAAGTCTGCAGGTTGTTCTATTGTGTTTATATATTTAGGTTGAACAATGCCAAGCTGAATTTTTTCTCTGACGAAATGACAGTCTATATCAATGTGTTTTGTCCTCTCATGAAACACAAGATTTGCTGCAATCTGAATTGCTGATTTACTGTCACAATGTATGTGTATAGATAGGTCTACGATGACTTCTAACTCCTTGAAAAGACCAACTAACCATACAATTTCTACCACAGTTGATGCTAGACTCCTGTACTCAGCTTCTGCTGAACTTTTGGAAATAGTGTTCTGTTTCGTGGATTTCCATGATATCAGTGAGTTCCCATACGTAACAAAATAACCTGTGATGGACCTCCTAGTGTTAGGGCATGATGCCCAATCAGCATCACAATATGCAGCTAGTTGTTTCCCTGTATCAGTTGGCATGAATATGCCTAATCCTGGTGACTGTCTCACATACTTAACCACTCTCACTGCAGCCTCCATGTGTGAAGTTTTGGGACTATGCATGAACTGACTTAGAAGTTGGACTGAAAAAGCAATATCTGGTCTTGTTATGGTCAAATACAACAATCTACCCACTAACTTTTGATATGCTGCAGGATTTTCTAGTGGTTTGTCAGTGTTAACATCAGATGAGAAATGTAGATCAAACTCTGTACTTGTAAGTTTCTGGTTCAACTCAATAGGAGACCCTACTGATCTAGAGCTTGATAACCCCATATCAGATATTAATTCTAAGCAATATTTTCTCTGATGCATGATAATTCCAGTGTCATTTCTAGCAAACTCAATCCCCAAGAAGTACCTCAAATCTCCCAAGTCTTTAATCTTGAAACTGTCTTTGAGAATTTTCTTTGTTTTCAATATCAGAACATGATCATTTCCTGTAATGAGAAGGTCATCTACGTATACAAGTACCACAACTATGCTCTTTCCTTGATGTCTGGTAAATAGAGAATAATCAAAGTGACTTTGTTGAAAACCAGAAGTCAGCAAGGTCGTAGTCAATTTGATATTCCATTGTCTACTAGCTTGTTTAAGTCTATAAAGGGACTTTGTAAGCTTGCATACTATCCCTTTTCCACCTAGATGATTGAATCCTAAAGGCAAATCCATATACA
>NW_025882419.1:0-1334 GCF_002878395.1 Capsicum annuum
CCCACTCACCCCTACCCCTACGAACCCCCGTCCAAAAATAATATCTACATTTTATTAAAAAATTCAAACTTTTCTCTTACCCCACACCCCTACCCTCCCTCTCTACTCCCTTTACCAGCCCCCTGTCCCATTCCTCCCCCCCTACCCTAAAAAAAAATTAAATTTTTTAAATTTATTTTAAAAAATTTCAATTTTTTTCTTCCCCTTCCCCCTCACTCTCCTACCCTGACACCCAACTCCTACTAACCCTCCCTGCCCTGCCAATTTTTTTTAATTTTTTTTTTAACAAAAGAAATTCAGAACTCTTTCTTACCCCACCCCAACTAACTATTTTGACACCCCCACCCACCCGCCTACCAACCCCTTCCCAAAAAAGATTTTATTTTTTAAAAAAGAATTTTAAAATATATTTTTACGCTTTAGCTAACACTACAATGTATTTTTTGAAAAATATTTTTTCATTCACCAACCAAATACTAGAAAATATTTTTCGAAAAATATTTTTCATCCACCAGCCAAACTTAAGAAAACAAGTAAGAAATCAACTTGTTTTCCAGGAAAACATTTTCTAGGAAAACATTTTCCTTCATACCAAACACACCCTTTGTCCATACACTTAATAAAAAGATATATTTCCAAATTATGACAACACATATATGATTTCGTGTTAATTATATTCACTTTAATTATTCGATTGGATTAATCTCAATTCATATCGGATTATCGTGATTTTTAAAACTATAAGCAAAGATATTAAAAGAAAAATAATACAAGTGATCTTAACAAATCTGTATAATTTTATGATATATGCAACCTAGAAGTCTGTTAAATTACTCACAAATCAATTGCAAAAACTGGGGGAACATCAAATGGCAAATTTGCGGAGACTTTCTAAGCAAGTTCTTGCGAAATACTGTCACTCTAGTCCATACAAACCTTGTTGATTAATAAAGTTTCTTGTATTTGATGTTGCAATTAACAAAATTTTAGCTTAAGGGTGTGTTTGGTAGAAAATGTTTTCCTGAAAAACAAGTTGGTTTCTTACTTGTTTTCTTATGTTTGGTTGGTGAGTGAAAAATATTTTTCAGGAAATGTTTTCTACTGTTTGGTTGGTGAATGAAAATATATTTTTCAGAAAGTATATTTCAAAAAATAATTTTTGACCCCAATTTTTTTTAGGGTGTGTTCGATATGGAGGAGGAAAAATGTTTTCTAGGAAAATAAGTTGTTCTTATTTATATTGTTGTGTTCGTTATACAAATTGGGTAAGCATATATTTTCTAAAAGTATTTGTATATATTTAACAAAAATAGTGAGAACGAATAGGATAAGAA
>NW_025882420.1:0-2048 GCF_002878395.1 Capsicum annuum
AAAATGTATTTTAAGATAGGTTAATTCTGTCAAAAATTTATCTTTTCTCTTATGGCAAAACAATTCTAGTTATTGAATTTATTAATAGAATCTTGGCACCTTTTTACTCAAAAATCACACTAGCATATACTCACCATATATCATCATCATCCAAATAACAGGGGGAGAAAAAAAAAAAAATAACAGAAAGGAACCCATTAATGATTCCACACACACCGAGCACAAAATCTCTCAATTCACAGACCACCACCAACGGACATTGAAGAAGAACTAGATCAGTAGAGCAAACAACCTCAGGCCACGCACACTCACCATCGAACATGGTACACACCTAGATTGAAAAATCAGAAGAAAAGCAAAAAATAAAATAAAATGGAGCAATTGAGAGAGGAAACTGAGTGATAGGGAGATAAAGATAGAGATCGAAGGAAAAACAGTGAATTAAAAGAGAAGTGATTTGTGAACGCGAGAGAGGAGAAAGACGAAAAACGGCCACGATATCGAAATGCTCGTTCGGGTTGCTCGGAGATTAGTTTAGTGTTGGGTTTTATTCAATTTGCGAGTTCGGAGTCGAGGCTTTCTCGTTCGAGGTATTACCGTCGAAGGTCCAATCAAAATTTTGACGGATTGAAATAAAAATCGAGGTACAATTCTATTTACTCTCATTTATTTCGTTGTTTTGTCATATTTGATGCATTGAATTGAGTGTTTGATGTTGATTTCTCCGTTGGTAATGGATAGTTGCTGGTGTTGATGCGTCGTTCATTTACTTGGATTATGTGATGAAACGGTACCTCATTTGAGAATTATAATGGATTGTTTTGGGGCGGAAATTACAAAAATTGATAAAAAGTTAATATTGTCGTATTTTCATTCATTGTTGATGTTTAATGTGGTAGTATCATGCTTTAAGTCGAAACAGGTAGGCAAACGATAAGGGGTAGGCGAATTATTAGAAATTGTGGAATATTGAATGCTTGAAACATACGTTGAATGGCTTGGTTTTATTGCTTTTTGGATAAAATGTATCATTTGGCCGGGGAATGCCCCGAGGTATTTGTGTTTATTCGCCGGGGAATGCACCGAAATATTTTTGTACCCGGAGGACGTTCGTGACGGAGGCCCGAGGCGTCGGGTAGAGCATCAGTCTAAAATTAGTTTAGAATAGGATTTACATTTTTGCATTTTTGTATCTTTTGGACTGTATAATTTGGACTGGATATTATTTTGGTTTTGAATTTTGTTAGATTTGTTTTGTTTTGTTTGTTTTGTGTGTTTATGTGGTTTGTACATTTTATAGTGTCGAATTAGCCGATACATTTCACCGAGCGACCGTGGTCGAACCACGGGATCGAGGGGTGCCTAACACCTTTCCCTCGGTCAACAAAATTCCTGATTAGAAATCTCTGTTCGCAAACCAGTCTTAAAGAGTCAAAACCATTTTGAAAAGGATTTCCAAAGGTAATTTGGCACACCAAATTATGCCAAGTGGTGACTCTGAGTTTTAAATATAAAAAGTCCTTTTCGAAACAAATCTCCATTTTGTTACTTAATAATGAAAACCCTTTCAAACTTAAAATCGAATCTTTTTGGTTAAAAAAGCGGTGTGACACCCGTTTAACCTTATAACCTTATTTAAGTAAAAAACCTTATAACCTTAATCTCTACCAAATATCTCATATCGTAGAATGTAGATCATTGTAAAGTATCAATGCATGGAACAACTTCAACATGAGCTACTAGGCCTTTGTAAAGTTTGCCAACAGTTTCAGCTTTTCATTTTACTGTTTGTTTTTTACATTTGTGCAGTAGAATATTTGTTGTCTGTTGTTCACAACGATCCTACATCTATTAATTTCAAGTCATCTTCAATATCCTGGCGTGTATTGAGTTCTCTAATAATCACTAAACAGATCTGATTTTGATTTGATCGAAGAAAGGTTTGTGTAAGGTTTATTTTGCTAAACATGTTAAATATGTAAATATGCTGGTACGTATGGACTATGACAAATGAAACTCAAAAATAGTATTATGTAATTTTGGAAGTG
>NW_025882421.1:0-1886 GCF_002878395.1 Capsicum annuum
CATGTTGAGCCGCTCCACAATAGCATGTAAAAAATGGGCAATCCTTCAAAGTTCGCGGTGGACATGCTCCCGGTATTGCCTCAGTCCATAGAAAAGGTGATTGAAGTTGTTACGGAGGATGAGAAGGTCGTAGTTACGGTTGGTCCTCCTTTTGGGTCTCAAAGGAATGCCTGACATCTTTTCAATTAAATCTGATTTTGAGTTGATGAAGATAAATTTTGGGTGGAGTAGATGGGTGTTTATATAGACCAAAATAGAACCCCTTGGTCTTCCTGTCCTTTGATTGGTAGACATGTGAATGGTGGAAATCGAAGAGAGGTAGCGTATACCCATTCGACGTAACGTCTGATTGGAAGTGCCACAGCTTTTTGAGGTGTAATAAATGCTCAACTATTCACATTTGTCCCTTTGAATATTTAGAGTTTTTAATAGACTATATATGAGATCGATTTTATACCATGTATTCAATAAAGAATAAAAGAAATAGACCAAACATATAATATATGCAATACTGTAAAAAAGTCGATAATAGACGAAGAGTTAAGTTGATAAATCTGGCATTAATCAGGCAACAGAAGGGTAGTCAAAATACGTACACTGCCATGACTTATAAAAACACAAATTCATACAAGACTAACTATGATTTGTTGTTGTTACAAGTGTTTCTCTTGTGCCTGGGTCTCTTGCACAATGAACACTTATTCTTCCTCTTTAACATGAAAGTCTTGCCCATGCCCTTAACATATTTTCTTTTTTTTTTCCAAGCTTGGTGACCACGAGTGGTGGAATAATGTTGACGTCTATTAATTCTTGTGGCATGCGCCATTCGTACTCCAAAGGGACAACATTAATTGATTCTGAATACGCAAGGAGGTACTCTTTCACTTTATACAGGGGCGAAGAGTAATCACAGACACTCAAACCATAATTATCACCGTGCTTCGATCAGAAAGCGGCCATCGCGTAATTGCATGGTATTTTGACTAGGTCAAACTTCCTGCATGAACAAGACCTTTCCAGTAGGTCAACTTTGGCCGTAGAGCCACTTCCAAACATAGTGTATTGCCTTTCGTCCCCTCTTATGTTCTCCACATAGAAAGAGTCGCCCTTGCTCATATTATCTCTTAAGATCTTTTCGGCGGGGGGAACAAATTTGTTATCCTTACATTTGGGGACGTAGGCACGCCTCTCCCTTAATATTTCACCAAACCTTTTGGCAATCGAATTGAATATGGATAACAGGGGGTACTCCCTTTTGGCAATCAATATAGCGTTCACTGACTCGGCAATATTTATGGTTATCACATCAAACCTGTTGTCGGGGAAATATAACCTGCTCTATTTTTCAAAATCAAGCTCATGCTCGAGGAAAAAGGCCGCCTCAGTACAGTAGTTCTTGAATTCCACAAAATGGTCGCTAAACTCCTCGGGAGAATATACTTTTGTCGCGTTGTAGAATAGATAGAGGTTTTCTCTGCAGTGGTAATTTATCCAGATATTTTCACCTAGGTGCCTCATGCAGTACCCTTAATAAGCATGGTTGTACACCTTCGCGACGCCGTTGGCAATGCTTTTATGCCTATCAAAGATAAAGCACAAATCTGGTCCATCGATCTCAATAGACTTCAGTTTCTCAAAGAAGAACGTCCAAGATGCATCGTTCTCCTTGTAAACAATGCAAAAGGCAATGGGATAAATATGGCTCTCCGTATCCTATGCAACCGTGCTTAGCAGCACCCCCTTGTACTTGTCGTATAAATGAGTGTCGTCGACCGTCATGTGTGCGAATCCCCTAATGCAAGGGCCCAACGATAAAAAGTAGTACATAAATCTTCAATCGACCTTGTTTACCATAATGGAATAGGTAGTGCCAACATTAAGAGCGT
>NW_025882422.1:0-1342 GCF_002878395.1 Capsicum annuum
CCATATATAGATGATGTAGAAGATCTGGGATATGTTAAGCCGCCAGAGACTGGAGACATTATTCCTCCTATTTTACCCCAGATGTAAAGTTCAATATCACTAGTGCTATGATTCAGCTCTTATACTTGAAAGGTGTGTTTGTGGGGTTGCCTATAGACCACACAACCATTCATCTGGAAAATTTTATGGGATCTTTACTTCATATACCATCCCTAGGGTAGAACAAGAGGAAATGAGACTGGGGTTGTTTCCCTTCTCTCTTACTGGAGAAGCATATTTATGGCTGGGTAAATTTCCTAGAGAGTCCATCACTACATATAATGAGTTTCATTGATAATTCTTGAATAGAATCTTTCCTCCATCTAGAGTGTTGCAGCTAAAGGATAATATTTATAATTTTAGGTATCTACAATCAGAATCTATGTATGAGGTATGGTTCAGGCTCAATAAGAAGTTTAACATGGTACCCAACCATCAGATTTTAGGGACAAAATTGTTGGAGATATTCTATAGAGCCCTGACTATCAGTTCTAGAGCAATGATTAACACCATCTCTGAAGTATTCTTTATGAGATTACAACGGGAGATAGCTTTGAGTATTATGGATCAGTTCTCATTAACTAACTGAGGGTGGCAAATTCAGAAGGTTGAGAGAGGTTCTGACATTTATGCCAATGGAGCTTCCGGTGAGCAGAGAGTTGCTGAGGATGCTGTAGTTTAAGAGATTTTACTATAGAGGACAAATATTGTTAAGTTGGACAAATAATTTGCAACAATAAATTCTGCAAAGGTTGATACAGTGGGGGCACAGGGTGCAACTTCTAGGTACATGAGTCTGAGTTAGAGGAGGAGGCAAAGTATGTGGATCATCAGTTAGTGGGTTTGTGAGCCCAAGGTCAAAGAAATTAAGGTTGAAACTAATATCAGGATAGAGACAAATACATTCCACCAGGCAGATGAGATGCAAAATCGAAAATATAATAAATATTGACTAAACTGATGAAAGGACAAGAGAGCGAGGAAACTTGCCTTAATAAAATAAAGGTTGATATTTCAAGATTGACCCAGAAGTTTAAGTCATAGTCAACTACTATTAAGTAGTTTGACCTGCTCTACCCTGGGGCCTTGTCGTAATTGGCATCCCATGTCCGTCCAGGATTAGAGACCACCCCCGTTACCCAACCCAACCTCTAGCCGCCTGCCCTGAGTTGACTGAATTCCGAGCATGCAATAATATAGTGTAACAGCTCACACAAAGACTAGGATAAAATCACAACTGTGACCAACCCAATCGAGTCCAACCATCCCATACTAATAATCCAACCATACCAAAACAAGGTTC
>NW_025882423.1:0-1505 GCF_002878395.1 Capsicum annuum
TGTCGATTTTGAAAGTTGGACACTTCTACTTACATGTTTGTCATCTGGACCCCTGAACCCACTAAAAAATAATATTTCTTTGCCTATCTTTTTACAGATGACAAACATGTAAGTAGAAGTGTCCAACTTACTCCTTTGCCTATCTTTTTACTTTCTTTCTTTTTTTCATTTTAATTTGTTTATCTTATTCTTAATCTGTTATATATTTTAAAAAAAAAGCACTATTAATCATAATCACTAACAACTTAAAATATTTAAAAGACAAAAAGTTTGATTGATCCTTGAAATTATATCATTGACACATAAATTGAGACAAAGAAAAAATATTATAAATTACAATAACTAACAACTTAAAATATTTTAAAAAATTCTTAGACTCTCAAAATTGTAGTAATGCCACAAAAATTGAGACAAAGAGAGTAATTATATATTATTTGAAAATTATGCAAAAAAATGTTATGAATTATAATAATTAATAATTTAAAATATCTGAAAGCATATAAAAAAAATATTTGACTATCTAAATTTTATTTATATCACATAAATTGAGATAAAAAAAAAATTCGATAACTAGTGAAGAAAAATAAAAGAATCATGCCATGTGATTCATGCTAGGAGGAAAACAAAGTAAAAAGATAGGGTCACTTATGCAATTATACATTTCAGACTATTGGTGCCCTTTAATTTAATAGATACGAAATGAGACATAATTGGTAATGACAAATCAATATCACAAAAATAATACTTTGTAACATTCATAATTGCCTATTGGTAGTACATCAAATCATTATATTTAATTAATTGTGTGTATATATATATAATAGTAGCACACTACAATAATTTTAGGAAATGGTAGCTTTCAAAGATAATATATACATATAAAAATTAAAATGAAGACTTTCATGTCATTGGAGAGACAAAATAATAATGTCTAATCAAAAAGTAAAAAGGAAATTGTAATTCTTGTATCAAATTATTAATTAGGTTTATTTGTATAAAATATTTCTATAATAGTAATATCACATATATTTCCATATTGTGAGTCTATATAAAATCACAAGATGTATCACTTGCTTTACCATCTTCACCCCACTATCATAGAAAGGGTATATCTCTCTCCCTTTCTCTCTAAGTTTTTTTAGTGTCGGAATCAGTTTGTGTATATTTTCATAATTTAGTATGTATTTATCTTCTTTCGTAGAACAGATTCCGTTCACCTAAACTTAAATAGATAAGAAAAAAATCACCATTTACTATTTTTCTTGCTCTATCCCTAAGCCTTTGTTAAGAATACAAATTCATGCACTAGTAGACCTAGGTACTTGGACTAGAAAATCACTAATTTCTGATAGAAACTTCCAAAAAATTCCATCGAATATTGGCTCGTCGGTAACATTTCTGATGATTTTTTCTTGGGAAACCTCTATTACTAGAAAATCACTAATTTTCGATAAAAACTTTCAATGAATTCCATCGAAAAATGGCTCGTCGGTATATTTCTGATG
>NW_025882424.1:0-2345 GCF_002878395.1 Capsicum annuum
TCAACCCATAGTTCAAACCCAACATAAAAAATCATGTGAATAATAAATCAATTTCATGCCATTAAGAAAATACAAGCATAGATAAGGAGGTACACGCCTTAGACACACATGGATTTGTGAGAAATTGGGAACTTAGAACCTGAAAGATGAATATACGATAAAACCCTTAACTCTCTTGGGGTTTTTAAGTTTGGGAGTGGAATAATAGCCTTGGTATCATGAAACTAATGGAAATAAGCTAATATAGTGTTTAAAGGTTGCTCATAGGTGAGAAGACCCCATACCCCTCATCCCATGTAATTAAAATAAAACTACATCGATTTTTACATAGGTTCGTGGCAAGAACCTTATTGCAGAGGCTAACCTCTGTGCCATGGAACATAATGCGGAGACTTTCCTCCACATCATGGACCCTAATGTGGAGGCTATTCTCGGTGACACAGGAATATCGTGAAGGCTCACTGCCTTCGGGGTCCAAAATCACCCCGAACCCCATCTGAAAATTCTGAAACTCTTTCGAAACACCCCTTTAACATACATAAGTACAATTGGAGTAAAAAATCAACATTTCAAACTCGAGAGGTCAAAAATAAAATTCTCAAAATTTTTGAGGGTGTTACAAAAAGTTAAAATTAAACTTTGTCAAAATTTAATTGGAGTATAGTGGAACTAAACATGATACTGAACTCCTATTTTAAAAGCTAACTTAAAATTTAAAATTTTAGCAATTGGGCAGTCCCATAAGCTCATGAATTTTAACTTATGTTCAATTATTCTCATATTTTCCTTTACCTTCTTGCAATTGATTTAAAGTTGGGTTTAAAAAAAGAGTGATATTTCAAGTAAAAAAAAGAGAATATACGTTCAAGTATGAAAATTTTCTACTTGACTCCAATTTAATGCAACATTGCATTAAATTCATCATCATCATCTATCTCTAGCTTATCTCAAGTATTCTCTCCTCAAAACAATCTTTCAGAGAGGAAGTGTAATAACCGAATTAACGAAAATCACTATAATAATAGTGATATATAATGTTATCTTAAAAGAATTACATATTATTGATATAAATAAAAATACGTGGAACATGATGGGTTCAATTGGTGTGAATGAAAAATGGAGGGACACAACCTTTGAGGAAAAGACATATTGTTTTGGAAAAGGAGTGACTGTTCAGAAAAGACACAATATTTCAAATGAACAGACATGACTCTTCCAAAGGATACACCTTTTCGGATGAATCATTGACACCTTTCGGAAGGGGCACTTGATGGCTATATAAACCTACTTTTATCCATAGGTTTAAGTATGAAAAATTTCTGCAAAAGAAAAAAATTCTCTTGCTTCTAAAAACTCTGTGTGATCATCTCCCGTTGAGTGAGTTCGAAGAAAACCGAAAAGTTTGAGGTACCACTACATTTTAGTTGTAACGCCATTTTATTCTGGGAGGAAAATTTCGCAACCTTGGGTACTTGAGGTGAATTATTTCCTTAAGAACACTTCGTGAATTCTGTGGACTTGGCTTTTCTGCTTCATCTATTTTTCTTTAAGAAACTGAAAACATACTTCTTTGAAAGATCATTTTGATCTTATGTTGAAGGTGTTGGACAACTTCATAAGTGTTCTTGATTTATTCTTGAATTTGTGTTGAAGTAGTGTTGTAAAAATACAGATTTTGTGTACCCGAAAAACAATAATCTTAAGGAAATAATTTTGAAAATTTTTTTTCTTGTTTGTTTGGTGAAATTTTCTTTTCACTAAAGTTTTATTTTTCGGAATCTGTATTGCTTGGTTTTTGGAGATTAAAGCTTTTAGGTTTCTACTCCGTTTGAACTTAACTAGTGATTTGAAGACATAAAATCTTTATCACAAGTTAAAGATCACTCAGTTGACGATTGGAAGTCATAGAAACTTCATTGTTAAACTAGAAACAAGAGGTGTTTAAAGTTATTGCAACTTTATTAATAGTATTTTGATATACTAAATTTTCTGTCTTATTTTGATAGGAAAATGACTACGGATAGTCAAGTGCATGATGTTGCAACGATTATGGCAGCAACTAGTGTTTCCACAATGAGTCATACAAATGCTTCGCCGGCAATGGCACCAGCGGAGAAACCCGGAAAGTTCGCGGGTATTAACTTCAAAAGGTGGCAGCAGAAAATATTTTTCTACCTTACAACTCTTTTTCTTCAAAAATTCACATTTGAGGAAGCTCCAGAGGTGCTCGAGGGAACCTCTGAACAAGAGCGATTTGTGATTGTAGAGACTTTGAAACACACCGATTTTCTTTGCAAGAACTACATCTTGAGTGGTCTCCAAGATGATCTCTACAATGTGTATAG
>NW_025882425.1:0-1197 GCF_002878395.1 Capsicum annuum
ACAAATACAAGTGTGAACTATAAATACAAATGCAAACTATAACATACAAATACAAGTGTGAACTATAAAATACAAATATAGGTGCGAACTGTAACATACAAATACAAGTGTAAACTATAAAATACAAATACAAAATGCAAACTATAACATACAAATACAAGTGCGAACTATTATTTGTATTTTTTAATTATTGAAAAGGAATGATTGATTTTTTTCTACGAATACTTGTTTGTATTTATTAATAAGAGTTGTATTTATTGATTCAAATAAATACAATTCAAATTTCTATACAAATATAATATATACAAATATATTGTATTTGTATTTGTAAAATCATTTGTTTCATTTATTTGTAATTGTATTTGCATCAAGTGATATTTGTATATTTACAAATATGAATGATAATTTTGATATACAAATACAAAATGGTACATTTATATCAAATGATACATTACATATTTATATATTTTAGAATCAAGAAAATACAATTAATGCATTTACTTGTATACAAATGATAAATTGTACATAGTCACAATTAAATACAATATGCAATCAACTTACAAATACAAATACAAAATAATTCTTTAAAAATAAAAAGGTATCGACGAAAATAAAATACAAATACAAGTATAATCCAAATATAATCTAAATATACAAAAATAATAAAATCATAATATAACATAATCCAATATAATATACAGTCAATTATAAACTACAAATACAAAACAATTATTTAAAATACAAGTACGAATTATATAAAATATAAATGATGGCGGCAAACTAACAAATAAAAATATAAGTGCGGAGTATAAAATACAAAATACAAATGCAAACTATAAAATATAAATACAAGCGCGAACTTTAAAAAACAAATACAAATACAATTGTACCAACAAATACAAAAATATAAATGACAGTGTGACTACAAATATGATAAACAATTATGGTAGTTACGTTATCATCCTTGACTTGTGCTCGACCAGTCATATTTTTTGAATATGCAAAAAATATAAAATAGAACAAAAAACATGATAAAGAAAATAGGTACAAAAACGAAAACAAAAAATATCAATGAAAAAAGAGAAATAGAAGTTAGAGATCAAAGAGAGGAAAAAACCAAAAAATAAAATAAAATAGAAAAAAGAAGAATAAAAAACGGGAAAACACAAATAAAAAATATAAAAAAATAAAACAAAA
>NW_025882426.1:0-1031 GCF_002878395.1 Capsicum annuum
TTATTATTATTATTATTATTATTTTTAATTTTTTCTTTTTATATTTGATCGGTTGGCCATATTAGGAATTAGGATGATGTATGAATGTGTAGACATATTAGGAAGAGATATATGATTAGGAATAAATATATTTGAAATAAGTGAACAAGATGAGGAAAGTGAGACTGAGATGATTCAAATATGTGAATAGGAGATGCTCAGATGTCCTAGAGAGAAGGTGTGCGAGGTTGAGGAGACGTATAGGTAGAACAAAGAAGTAAGTATTGGGAAGATATGATTAAATAGAACATGACACACCTACTACTTAGCGAGGCGATAACCTAGGTAGAAGGTAATTATACATGTTAGAAATTAGAGTAGAAGGTTAATGACAGTTAAGAGTGGTCTAGTTTTCCTTCTTTATATTATTATTATCCTCTCCTATTATATTATTCTTTGATTTTAGTATTACCTACTATTTTCTTGCTTTAATTATCCTATTATTTGTTAGCTTGGTGAAGTCTTCCTTTTTTTCCTTTATTTTCAACCCAAATTCTTCTCTACTATTGTCACACCCCTTTTTACGCACTCCAAAATATGGTTATAATTTTTTAATGTTCGAAAAGGGTTTTATTATTTAAGTGACAAGAAATGAAAATTTATTTCGGAAAAGGATTATTTACATTTTTTTTACTCAGAGTCGCCACTTGGCATAATCTGGTGTGCCAAGTCACCATTAGAAAATCCTTTTCAAAAACCATTTGACTCTTAAACTAGTTTGCGAACAGAGATTCCGGCCAAGGAATTCTGTTGATCGAGGGGAAGGTGTTAAGCACCTCTCGATCCCGTGGTTCAACCACGGTTTCTTGGTAGAGTGTATCGACTATTTTTTTGGCACTAAGAAATGTATAAACCGCACAAAAAGCACGCAAAATAATCAAACAAAACAAAACAATCCGAAATGTAAAGTCCAGTCCAATTATTACAACCCGACATAAAAAGGGACTGAAAGTAAACCTACGCTAATCCTAAATTAATGCTCTACCCGAGGC
>NW_025882426.1:1131-2351 GCF_002878395.1 Capsicum annuum
CTTGGTAGAGTGTATCGACTATTTTTTTGGCACTAAGAAATGTATAAACCGCACAAAAAGCACGCAAAATAATCAAACAAAACAAAACAATCCGAAATGTAAAGTCCAGTCCAATTATTACAACCCGACATAAAAAGGGACTGAAAGTAAACCTACGCTAATCCTAAATTAATGCTCTACCCGACGCCTCGGGCCTTCACCACGAACGTCCTCCGGGTACATGATACCTTGGGGCATTCCCCGGTGAATAAATATATACAGATACTTCGGGGCATTCCCTGGCCAAATTATACAATTGAATTAAATACGATAAACTAGAAAGAAACATTCACATGCACATTCCAACATCCAACCAAAACATCAATCTTAAATTCTTGCCTACCCGAACCTATATTGCCTATCCTTTCTCCACCTAAAACATGACACTATCGGGTTCAACAACATTCATGTTTAACTAGAATTACACTAACATCAATAAATTTAAATTAATCTGTATTCATTTTTCATTAAGATCATCATTCCCCAAATCCATTCTCAAAATAATTAATTATTTCTTTGACTACTAATCCAAGTTTTCAACATTCAAATTCAATATCAACCAATACACAATCAAGATTCAAACATGCCAAACACAAATCATTCACAATTATGTAAAAATTAAAGGAAGAGAAGATAGAATTGAACCTCAATACCGCTTTCAAATTTGATGTATTATTCCGTTTAAATCCAGTAGAATCCACTTTCGAAACCTCGAGTCAACCCCAACAACGACCAATCCATGTTTTGATTTATCCTTTTCTATTTTTGAAAAACGCAAGCACAATTTCGGGTTGGGTTTTGGGAAAATGGAGGTAGAGACGTCGTACGCCGGAATAGCAACAAACGTGACCGGAGATGCTTCTTGAGTCAAATTTGGTGGATTCCCAATGGATATTTGCTGGAAAAGGGGATGGAGTGCTACGGGATGTGATTTGGGTCAAAACAGGAGTTGGGTTCACTGTTTCCTCTTCGCCGGAGCTCCGGCGAGCTCGGCTCCGGCGAGAAACAGAAAACCACAGCTCGGATTTTGTACGAAAGCAGCGTTTTCCAGCGAAAACTCACCGAAAAAAAATCATTTCCCAATGTCCTTCGTCCTCTCAAACATTATTTCGAGGTATTTACCTTGTTCTTCAATCCGCAACTGCAACTTTCTTTGGATCTGCGGAAAGGGATACGTTAAA
>NW_025882427.1:0-2087 GCF_002878395.1 Capsicum annuum
TTTACCTAAAGAACTTCTCGATGACCACAAATGTTATTCCCAACTAACTTTGTACTGACGTATCGGTGATTTATCAGTAATGAATGCAAACTTTATATCGCTTATCAGAAAGGTTTGTTTGCTATCCTGTTAAAAAAAAGCTTGTTTGTCATGTTTCTGCCTTTTGGTTCAGCATCTCCAGGATGTTAAGTTTTAATTTTCTTTCATGTGGTAATACTATATGAGGTTAGATATATAATTTTTTTTTCCTTTCAGATAATTAGGCTAAGAAAATAACCTTCTAAAAGTTTTCGTCCAGAGAAATTTCTTAGCATGTACTGATATAGGAGTCTCAATTTTAATTTAGAAATTAAATCATCTCCACTTTGACAACTTGGCGACGCCAAAAATAGTGTTTTTTTTTAGAATATGATTGTGTCGTCTGGCCAAAACTCTTCGATCAAGGATTTGTTTCATAGCTTAACTTATCCGTGAATTAATAAGTCGCCTTATCCCCCTTTTAGTTTGGTAAATTGAGTTCAAAGGCCTTGGTCTCATCTCAAGTTTTCATTTCTACTGGTGCTTCATATTCAAAATACATGAGACATATAGAATTAGTTCTTTTATTTCATCTCTTTCACCTATGATTTGAACTTATTTTGTGAATATACGACCTGATTTGGTTTCAAATTCTAATTATGGCATTTGATGCCACTGTTTTACTATATGTGGATAAGGATATGATTTTGGGAGTCATTTTTTGTGTGAGTATGAAACTGTAAGTGTGCTAATATGGGGATTCATTTTCGAGTCCAAGTTTGAAATCTTTGTCCACTGCCTCCAAATCAAATTCATGAATATGCGTTGTTGATATGCTAGGTTTTGGTAATGTTGAGAATTTCCTCTCGAATCAAATTCGAAGACAAAGTCAGTTTGTCTTGCCTATAGTTACTTGTCCAGATTTTCAAATAAATAAATAAATAATAAGATGTAATCTAGTCCTTCTCCTCTTATGCCTTTCTTGTGTTAAGAAATGATTTCACTTCTAATAAAAGAGGACTGTGTTTTGATGTTTACCTCAAAGGCCATCCAATTCTTCATTGTGGAGTTATAGCCCACTGTATGATCTTCCTAATTTTTTTTCTCTGTTGTTGGTGTTTGAGTAATTCACGCAAGACATTATGTTTTCCATTGAAAAACCACTCTTTGAAATTCAACATCAAGGATTTTTTTTTAGTCTTGAATTTTAAGAGTGCTTGAAAGAATTTGGGATGACCAACACTAGTAATTAATCTCAAAATAAATTTCAACTGGATATAGTCTTGAGTCGGAACATGCTAAATCCTTTCTTCTTTTCCTCTCGGTTAATCCCGATGGCAGCCCTCTCATCGATGAAGACGTCGTTCACTTTATTTTGGTTTCAAATGTATTCGGAAAGCTTTACGCATGTCATATTCTACTAGAAATTAGAAATCCTATATTTTGTCGTTTCTATTAAAATACGAGTTTGTGAATCATGAAAGTATATTTTCTTGTCATTCGGAGGAGAAGACACTTGTTTAGATAATTATCCTTGTGCTTACTGTGGAGCTATATTTGAGATTCTCTTTCATTTTGAATTTGGTATTTTGCTTGCTCGCAGTGTAGTCTTAGGGAAATTTTTCGGTGTTTGTTTATGCCATAGTCTTCTAAGATGTTTAGAATGCAGGTTCTTTATAATTAAGAAATTCTCCCTCATAGTTCCTCATTAGTTGGCATTAAAACAACTAATCAGATTATTATTAAAAATGTTAATAATGGCAAACTTCCAATTTTCTCTAAACAAATGAGTGTTAAGAGGTACAACAAATGAGTACTTCTATTATGTTAATGAATACGTCACCTGGAGTCATGCTATTTTAGTGCTTTAAAATATAAATTTGGCTTAGCAACTATCTTAAAATATATAATATTACATTTCCTGTTAAACTCTTATTCCAGGACGGACGATGAGTTGAAATATGTATATATATCCTGAAATATTTGTTTAGGTTACTAATCCTTATCATCTTCTTTTTCCTGTAAACCCGGGAGTTGGAGTTTCGCAACAGAACTCATTTCGACCCAAA